>NC_088226.1:30401327-30598827 GCF_036934945.1 Oncorhynchus masou masou | reverse complement strand
TCTCTCTTTTGATGAACATATCAACAATATTAGAGGGCAGCCTTTTTCCATCTTCATAACACTGCAAAAATCAGAAACCTTTTGTCCAAAAATGCAGAAAAGTGAATCCATGCTTTTGTCACTTCTAGATTAGACTAATGCAATGCTCTACACTCCGGCTACCCAGATAAAACACACACAAAAATTAAGTTAGTGCTAAATACAGCAGCTAGAATCTTGACTAGAGCCCCAAAATTGTATTTTATTACTCCAGAGCTAGCCTCACTTCACTGGCTTCCTGTTAAGGCAAGGGCTGATTTCAAGGATTTACTGCTAACTTACAAAGCATTATGTGGACTTGCTCCTACCTATCTCTCGAATTTGGTCCTGCCGTACATACTTACACGTACAGTTGTGGCCAAAAGTTTAGAGAATGACACAAATATTAATTTCCAATAAGTTTGTTGTTTCAGTGTCTTTAGATATTTTTGTCAGATGTTACTATGGAATACTGAAGTATAATTACAAGCATTTCATAACTGTCAAAGGCTTTTATTGACAATTACATGAAGTTGTGGCAAATAATCAATATTTGCAGTGTTGACCCTTCTTTTTCAAGACCTCTAGCAATCCACCCTGGCATGCTGTCAATTAACTTCTGGGCCACATCCTGACTGATGGCAGCCCATTCTTGCATAATCAATGCTTGGAGTTTGTCAGAATTTGTGGGTTTTTGTTTGTCCACCCGCCTCTTGAGGATTGACCACACGTTGTCAATGGGATTAAGGTCTGGGGAGTTTCCTGGCCATGGACCCAAAATATCGATGTTTTGTTCCCTGAGCCACTTAGTTATCACTTTTGCCTTATGACAACGTGCTCCATCATGCTGGAAAAGACATTGTTCATCACCAAACTGTTCCTAGATAGTTGGGTTAAGTTGCTCTCGGGGGATGTGTTGGTACCATTCTTTATTCAGGGCTGTGTTCTTGGGCAAAATTGTGAGTGAGCCCACTCCCTTGGCTGAGAAGCAACCTCACACATGAATGGTCTCAGGATGCTTTACTGTTGGCATGACAAAGGACTGATGGTAGCGCTCACCTTGTCTTTTCCGGAAAGGTTTTTTTCCTGATGTCCCAAACAATCGGAAAAGGGATTCATCAGAGAAAATGACTTTACACCGGTCCTCAGCACTCCATTCCCTGTACCCTTTGCAGAATATCAGTCTGTCCCTGATGTTTTTCCTAGAGAGAAGTGGCTTCTTTGCTGCCCTTCTTGACACCAGGCCATCCTCCAAAAGTCTTTGCCTCACTGTGCGTGCAGATGCACTCACACCTGCCTGCTTCCATTCCTGAGCAAGCTCTGTACTGGTGGTGCCCCGATTCGACAGCTGAATCAACTTTAGGAGACAGTTGACCAGCACTTGCTGGACTTTCTTGGGTGCCATGAAGCCTTCTTCACAACAATTGAACCACTCTCCTTGAGGTTCTAAATGGTTGATTCAGGTGCAATCTTACTGGCAGCAATATCCCTGCCTGTGAAGCCCATTTTGTGCAAAGCAATGATGACGGCACGTGTTTCCTTGTAGGTAACCATGGTTGACAGAGGAAGAACAATGATACCAAGCACCACCCTCCCTTTGAAGCTTGAAGTCTGTTATTCAAACTCAATCAGCATGACAGAGTGATCTCCAGCCTTGTCCTTCGTCAACACTCACACCTGTGTTAACGAGAGAATCACTGACATGATGTCAGCTGGTCCTTTTGTGGCAGGGCTGAAATGCAGTGGAAATGTTTTTTGGGGATTCAGATGTTTTTTGCAAATTCAGTTCATTTGCATGACAAAGAGCGACTTTGCAATTAATTGCAATTCATCTGATCACTCTTCATAACATCTGGAATATATGCAAATTGCCATCATACAAACTGAGGCAGCAGACTTTGTGAAAATTAATATTTGTGTCATTCTCAAAACTTTTGGCCACGACTGTATATATAAAATGCTTTTTATTTGTATATTTGTTTACCTCTTGGGCCACCTACGGGCTTTGGCCCAGCCCCTGACTCACACAATTGACCAGTCACATTCATTTATTATGCAGTTATTGAAAAATATCTATCTATCAGTTAACCAATCAAGGCAGGGCACTCTAGTTACCCACGTGGGCCACCTACCTCTTCTCCTCGCCCACCTGATGATCAGCAGAGCAGCAGCAGGCAGCAACAGCCTGTTGCAACAGCCTGTCTACACTTATTGATAGCAGGCACCTAAGTCCTCCTGTGGTTGGCGGTTGCAGTAAAAAAATACAAAATATATACTACTATAAAACTGCATTTTTTTTCTCTTTGCCCAGTAAGATGTTGTTGTTATGATACTGTTATCTGGCATAGGGCTGGCTAATGCTACCACTCTTTTTTCTATTTTACTGATGATTTTGAACTTCTGCACAGATGAAACCACTCTCTTGGATGAAACAATTCATCAGTCATCTCCCCCATCCTCACCTACAAGTCCTCTTGGCTGGCTGAGTTAGTACTGTATTGCTTATTTGAGCCAATGCAAACACAACACTATTTAGGATATCTAGTTTATTCTGTATACTCACTCGCCTTTGAAAGTGGTCCCACAAAGGATTCTGTTTATAGTATCTGTAGGCTATCCAGTGCCTAAAAAAAAACTTAGAGATGTATCTACTAGACACACACACAATTGTATTTATTTCACTTCCATCCTATGCAAAGATAAGTAGCATACATGTTTCTAAACTATTGCACCTGTTACTGAAATGGTTGTTCCAGTTTAGATGTTAGGTAGTCTCATTTATTCATCTTTCTAACCCTGGCAGTCATTCTTAAAGCAGATTGTGGGTTTGCGTCTATTTCAAGTTACAAAACATCCCCAGTCAAGCTGGATTCCAAACAGACATCACTTTGCAAGCCAGCATAATGTGACTTGATGCTGGTTTTGCGGGTGACCAGCATATAATGGTGACCAGCTTATGTGTCCAAAACACAACAAAGGCTGGTCTCCAGCGAAAACACAATGAAGGCAGGTCTCCAGTGAAAACACAACGAAGGCGTGTCTCCAGGGAAAACACAACAAAGGCTGGTCTTCAACGAAAACACAACAAAGGCTGGTCTCCAGCGAAAACACAATGAAGGTAGGTCTCCAGCGAAAACACAACAAAGGCTGGTCTTCAACGAAAACACAATGAAGGCTAGTCTCCAGCGAAAACTCAACAAAGGCTGGTCTTCAGCGAAAACAACAAAGGCTGGTCTCCAGCAAAAACACAATGAAGGCAGGTCTCCAGCGAAAACACAACAAAGGCTGGTCTTCAACGAAAACACAACAAAGGCTGGTCTCCAGCGAAAACACAATGAAGGCAGGTCTCCAGCGAAAACACAACAAAGGCTGGTCTTCAACGAAAACACAACAAAGGCTGGTCTCCAGCGAAAACACAACGATGACTGGTCTCTAGACCATGCTGGTCTATGCTGTTTCTTTTCTGCAGGGACCCCTGACCTAGACACTAAGTCTACTGATATGACAACAATAGGTAGTCAACAACAGCGACATGACAGCCTGACAATCATAAAAGAGACATTACTATTGGAAATATGATCCATTCCTTATGCAGTATGTTCTCGTGGGAAGAAGGGAGGATGTAATGGTTGCTTTTGTGGAAGAAAGGTAATATTTAAAAAATCGTCCTGTGTAGAAGTATTTTGCCCCAGAATCTTTGGTTTTTGGTGGTGTTTTGGATAAGATTTGTAAAGAAGGCCCTCTATTGTAGGCATCCATCCATCCATTGTTGGATTGTCATGTCCTTCCTGAGAAGTATTAAGGGCCTGAGGGAAATTTAGGTTATCTTTTTTGTTCACTGGGGTTTGTGTAGACTTTGTAACAACAGCATAAAACCAAGAGATCCTAGATTGTATGATGCATCCCTTCCAGTGAGTGTATAATGTGTGAGAGCTGTAGTAGGCCTTTTAACCGTCACGCTGTGCAGGCCTTGGCTTTCCTCTCTGCATCTGATAAGCACCATCTGACACGGGGAGGGAAACATGTCACAAAACCGCCCACGCAGCACAGCCCTTCACTTCCTGTTTGTCATCAGGGTTATTCTGCGATCAGTTAGCTCCCTTTGAAGAAAAAAGGTCAGTTTTGGTCTGTTAGCGGTGAGTGACACATAAATAAACACATTGGCGTTTGGATACCACCCTCTTTAAAACATGAAATAAAGTGACGGGTATGTATTTAAATAAAAATATGAGGATAGTGGACCCTACGGTCTTGTCAGGGGGGTGCGAAGCATCAGGAGTCTGGTGCAAAATGGTGGTCTTTATTTACAGGTGCAGAAGGCGAATAAAGTTGGATCCAAAATATGTTGATGAACAACACTGATATAGACTTTCAAAATAGTAACCAAATAACCTAAATGTCCAATTAACTGAAACTACAGGCTTCTAAGGCAAAGCAACTTTAAAATAGGCAGAGCACCTAGCCTATAACTTTTTACAGTATCAATCATTCCTCATGCAGATGAGTCTAAGAGAGCACAAGGACAACATGTCACTCCTGCTTAAGCTCTCCTGAACATCCGCATAGACTAGAGCAGGGCTGTTCAATTCCGGTCCCGGAGGGCCGAAACGCTTCTGTTCTTTTTCTTCTAGCTGGTAGTTAATTGCACTCACTTGATGTCCCAGGTCAGAATTAGTCCCTTATTAGAAGGAGAGGATGAAAACCAGAAATGTTTTGGCCCTCCAGGACCGACATTGAACAGCCCTGGACTAGAGCAACCTGAAGGAAAAAATGCCCAACCCCTAACACTGGGATAATCCAAAATCATAATATTCCACTCAATAATCAATCATTTTTACTCATTTCAATATCAATGGCCAATACATAATACACTACATGGCCACAAGTATGTAAACACCTGCTCATCGAAAATCTCATTCCAAAATCAAACATGTAGTTGGTCCCCCGTTTGCTGCTTTAACATCCTCCACTCTTCCGGGAAGGCTTTCCACGAGATGTTGGAACATTGCTGTAGGGACTTGTTTCCATTCAGCCACAAGAGCATTAGTGAGGTTGGGCACTGATGTTGGGCGATTAGGCCTGGCTCGCAGTTGGCGTTCCAATTCATCCCAAAGGTGTTCGATGGGGTTGAGGTCAGGGCTCTATGCAGGCCAGTCAAGTTCTTCCACACCGATCACAACAAACCATTTCTGTATGGAACTCGACTTGTGCAATGGGTTATTGTCATGCTGAAACAGGTAAGGGCCTTCCCCAAACTGTTGCCACAAAGTTGGAAGCACAGAATTGTCTATAATGTCATTGCATGCTGTAGCGTTCAGATTTCCCTTCACTGGAGCTAAGGGGCCTTGCCCGAACCATGAAAAACAGCCATAGACCATTCTTCCACCTCCACCAAACTTTACAGTTCTCCCTATGTATTCAGGAAGTAGCATTTTTCTGGCAACCGCCAAACACAGATTTGTCCATCGGACTGCCAGATGGTGAAGCGTGATTCAGAGAACACGTTTACACTGCTCCAGAGTACAAACGCGACAAGCTTTACACCACTCCAGCCGACGCTTGCCATTGCGCGTGGTGATCTTAGGCATGCGTGCGGCTGCTCGGCCATGGAAACCCATTTCACGAAGCTCCTGACAAACAGTTATTGTGCTGATGGTGCTTCCAGAGGCAGTTTGGAACTCGGTAGTGAGTGTTGCAACCGAGGACAGATGCTTTTTACACGCTATGCGCTTCAACACTCGGCATACCCATTCTGTGAGCTTGTGTGGCCTACCACTTGGTGGCTGAGACGCTGTTGCTCCTAGACATTTCCACTTCACAACAGCAGTACTTACAGTTGACCAGGGCAGCTCTATTAAGCCAGATATTTGACAAATTGACTTGTTGGAAAGATGGCATGCTATGGTGGTGCCATGTTGAAAGTCACTGAGCTCTTCAGAATGGGCCATTCTACTGTTAATGTTTCTCTAGGGAGATTGCATGGCTGTGTGCTCGATTTTATACACCTGTCATCAACAGGCAGGTGTGGCTGAAATAGCTGAATCCACTAATTTGAAGGGGTGTCCACATACTTTTTTGTATATTCAGGCAGGTAACCTCGAGGTTAGAGCGTTGGGCCAGTAATTGAAAGGTCACTGGTTCGAAATCCCAGAGCTGACAAAGTGAAGAACTGTTGCTGGGCCCTTGAGCAAGGCACTTAACCACAATTGCTCCAGGGGTGCTGTACAATGGTGACCCTGGCCATGACCCCAACTCCCTGCGGGTGTCTAAGGGGAAGTTGGGATATGCAAAAACACATTTCAATCACATACGTGTGACAGGACAAATATAATCACCCACCCAAGTTAATATTATTTATACATCATATAATCCAGAATATCAGGTCATAATCGAAACATAAAGATATTAAGAAAACACAAACACCACTCTTCAACATAGAAGATTTTCATTACTATGCTCACTCACCTGCTGGATATCTATGGACATGACCGGCGCTCCCTTATCAGTTCACAAGCAATCCACGGCAGTGAGTACAGGTCGGCGACACAAAGTAACTTTCAACTATACACAATGTTACAATTTTGTATCGCCTGTGATCTTTTATGTAACAAATGTAATGCATGTTAAGGCTCTAACAACAGGATGATGCTTACTATACACACAAGCAAATGACTCACAGAAATGTTAGCAAACATTTTCAATATGTGTTTGGCACCAATGAGGGGTTAGCAATGGAGTGAAATGTCCCACGTGACAAGCACTCTTCAGTCAAGTCTGACTGTTACAGTAATCATCATTAGGCCTGGGATTAAATACATCCACTCTCACTGATCAGAAGACTTTGACAGAGATGTCTTTGTTGTTTCTTACTTAGAGTGCAGTACACACATGGAATTTCCTTTCCTAGTGTAGAACATTAAAAAAAAAATACTATTGTAAGTGTTATTCAGATCCAGTCCAGATCCAGTACTGTGTCACATTGACTGGCAGCTCTCTGAAAGGTGTTGCGTGATGTGTTTCTGTCACCATGTGCGAACAACATGTAAACATGTTTTCAATGTGGATCAGATGATGGGGATTTGAAGTGTTCACTATGCTTATATAGGTGGGGTTGTTGTGTTCTGTGGTGTTATGACTATGCTGTTATGGGTTATATTATTCTTTTTATTTTTATTTTATTTCACCTTTATTTAACCAGGTAGGCTAGTTGAGAACAAGTTCTCATTTACAACTGCGACCTGGCCAAGATAAAGCATAGCAGTGTGAACAGACAACACAGAGTTACACATGGAGTAAACAATTAACAAGTCAATAACACAGTAGAAAAAAAGAGAGAGTCTATATACATTGTGTGCAAAAGGTATGAGGAGGTAGGCAAATAATTACAATTTTGCAGATTAACACTGGAGTGATAAATGATCAGATGGTCATGTACAGGTAGAGATACTGGTGTGCAAAAGAGCAGAAAAGTAAATAAATATAAACAGTATGGGGATGAGGTAGGTAAATTGGGTGGGCTATTTACCGATAGACTATGTACAGCTGCAGCGATCGGTTAGCTGCTCAGATAGCAGATGTTTGAAGTTGGTGAGGGAGATAAAAGTCTCCAACTTCAGCAATTTTTGCAATTCGTTCCAGTCACAGGCAGCAGAGAACTGGAACGAAAGGCGGCCAAATGAGGTGTTGGCTTTAGGGATGATCAGTGAGATACATCTGCTGGAGCGCGTGCTACGGGTGGGTGTTGCCATCGTGACCAGTGAACTGAGATAAGGCGGAGCTTTACCTAGCATGGACTTGAAGATGACCTGGAGCCAGTAGGTCTGGCGACGAATATGTAGCGAGGGCCAGCCGACTAGAGCATACAGGTCGCAGTGGTGGGTGGTATAAGGTGCTTTAGTGGCAAAACGGATGGCACTGTGATAAACTGCATCCAGTTTGCTGAGTAGAGTATTGGAAGCTATTTTGTAGATGACATCGCCGAAGTCGAGGATCGGTAGGATAGTCAGTTTTACTAGGGTAAGTTTGGTGAGTGAAGGAGGCTTTGTTGCGGAATAGAAAGCCGACTCTAGATTTGATTTTAGATTGGAGATGTTTGATATGAGTCTGGAAGGAGAGTTTACAGTCTAGCCAGACACCTAGGTACTTATGGATGTCCACATATTCTAGGTCGGAACCATCCAGCGTGGTGATAGTCGGGCGTGTGGGTGCAATCAGCGAACGGTTGAAAGCATGCATTTGGTTTTACTAGCGTTTAAGAGCAGTTGGAGGCCACGGAAGGAGTGTTGTATGGCATGGATCTCGTTTGGAGGTTAGATAGCACAGTGTCCAAGGAAGGGCCGGAAGTATACAGAATGGTGTCGTCTGCGTAGAGGTGGATCAGGGAATCGCCCGCAGCAAGAGCAACATCATTGATATATACAGAGAAAAGCGTCGGCCCGAGAATTGAACCCTGTGGCACCCCCATAGAGACTGCCAGAGGACCGGACAACATGCCCTCCGATTTGACACACTGAACTCTGTCTGCAAAGTAGTTGGTGAACCAGGCAAGGCAGTCATTAGAAAAACCGAGGCTACTGAGTCTGCCGATAAGAATATGGTGATTGACAGAGTCGAAAGCCTTGGCCAGGTCAATCTTTTATTGATGGCGGTTGTGATATCGTTTAGTACCTTGAGCGTGGCTGATGTGCACCCGTGACCAGCTCGGAAACCAGATTGCACAGCGGAGAAGGTACGGTGGGATTCGAGATGGTCAGTGACCTGTTTGTTGACTTGGCTTTCGAAGAACTTAGATAGGCAAGACAGGATGGATATAGGTCTGTAACAGTTTGGGTCCAGGGTGCTGTTGGCCGAGGTTGGAGTAGCCAGGAGGAAGGCATGGCCAGCCGTTGAGAAATACTTGTTGAAGTTTTCGATAATCATGGATTTATCAGTTGTGACCGTGTTACCTAGCCTCAGTGTAGTGGGCAGCTGGGAGGAGGTGCTCTTGTTCTCCATGGACTTTACCGTGTCCCAGTTCTTTTTGGAGTTAGAGCTACAGGATGCAAATTTCTGCCTGAAGAAGCTGGCCTTTGCTTTCCTAACTCACTGCGTGTATTGGTTCCTGACTTCCCTGAACAGTTGCATATATATTCAGGGCATAATGCGCAGACAGGGGTATGGTGGGGTGCGGTTACAGCGGAGGTAAGCCCAGGCACTGAGAGGTTGTATCTCTGGACATGCTGATTGTAATGGGTGAGGTCACCGCATGTGTGGGAGGTGGGACAAAGGAGGTATCAGAGGTATGAAGAGTGGAACTAGGGGCTCCATTGTAAACTAAAACAATGATAACTAACCTGAACAACAGTATACAAGGCATATTGACATTTGAGAGAGACATACAGCGAGGCATACAGTAATCGTAGGTGTTGATTGGGAGAGCTAGCTAAAACAGCAGGTGAGACAACAACAGCTAATCAGCTAGCACAACAACAGCAGGTAAAATGGCGTTGACTAGGCAGAGAGGGTCGGATTAACTACACATAGAGCCTGAGTGCGGCTGGGGCTGACAGATAAAAACATAATCAAACAGAATGGAGTACCGTGATTAATGGACAGTCCAGCATGCATCAGCTATGTAGCCAAGTGATCACAGTGTCCAGCAGGCATCAGCTTTGTAGCCAAGTGATCACAGTGTCCAGGGGGCAGCAGTAGATGGGACAGGGAAGCCGCCACTACGCTAGCGACACAGCGTTTCAAGTTAGTAGCCCGGGGGTGGTAGGGGGGGTTGGCAGGGAGATGTGCCTGCTAGTGATGATAAGAGAGGTTGTATCTCTGGATAAGCTGGTTATAATGGGTGAGGTCACCGCATGTGTGGGAGGTGGGACAAAGGAGGTATCAGAGGTATAATGAGTGGAACTAGGGGCTCCATTGTAAACTTAAACAATGATAACTAACCTAATCAAGAGTATACAAGGCATATTGCCATATGAGAGAGATATATAGCGAGGCATAAAGTAATCCCAGGTGTTGATTTGGAGAGCTGGGTGAGACAACAACACCTAATCAGCTAAAACAACAACAGGTAAAATGGAGATGAATTGGCAGAGAGGGTCGGTTAACTACACACAGGGTCTGAGTTTGCGGCATGGGCCGACAGATAAACAAAAAAATAAACAGAATGGAGTACCGTGATTAATGGACAGTCCAGCAGGCATCAGCTATGAAGCCAAGTGATCATAGGGTAAAGGGGGCAGCAATAGATGGAACAGGGAAGCCGCAGAGTAGTCGCTACTATGATAGCACGCAGGCGAGTAGAAGCGGCTGCTCTGACGGAGGCCGGTTGAAGGCACAGCGGATGGAGTATTCGTCGGCAGACCATATCCATATATCCATCGGGGAAGTCCGGTGCCACACGGTTACAGATGTCTCTTACTATATGCTTCACATTCTCACCCTGGTCCTCGGGACACCGTAAAGCCGTAGCCCCCACCTTCTCTGGTATCGCTCTGCTTCCAGATCATCCGCTAGCGGAACCCCAGTCCTAGACAGGTATTAAGCATTTTGAAGTTTGGTCATTTTTTTGTTGATGCTATTAGAACCCTGTATAATGGTGGCAATAGCTGTATCAAACTCTGTCATGGAACATCCTCAAGGTTTAATTGTTTTACCTGATTTGGAAAACTATCCAGTCATTAATACGTATACAAAACAAAATGTAAAAAAAATGTATTCCCTACATGTCTATATATTTGTATTGAAATAATATGGATTTGTTTTTTTGGGGAGGGGGGGTTCTCCTCTTATTTCTTTGTGGAATCCCTCTGGCTGTTCTGTTTAATGTTTTGCATGTTACTGCTTCATAAAAAATAAAAACAAATAACAAATCATCTGCATGGCACCAATCGTGTCAAGCCTGCCCTATCTGCCACAAAGCTGTCCACTGTTGCTTTGGAAGTGTTAAAGGATGACATAAAGGAAGCAGTACAATTTTATTTTCCAGATGAGACTTGTTCAGATGGCAAACACACTTTACTGCAATGGTACCAACTCCTCGGTTGGAATGATCCTAACCTACAGATCCACTGGAGGTATACCAGACAGTGTTGAAATACTTCTAATTATTGTTGTTCATGGTGAATTTGCTTTTACTTCCAAGTGTCAGAATGCTTGGTATAATGAGCACCTTACAGGGTTTGAGCTGTAATCCACACAGAAGCTTAACGTCATTGGGCGAAAGGAATTGGCAGACATCTACCCACTAACAGCATACGCTGTAGGCCAAAAGCACATGGTAACCCTGACGCATCATATTTTCCTGCAATATTAGGTAAATATATTTTTAAATTAAATAGTTTTAAATGTGGTGATGCTCCAAATACTCAACTAGTCTGAAGAAGGCCAGTTGTATTGCTTCTTTATTTAGCTCAACAGTTTTCAGCTGTGCTAACAAAATTGCAAAAGGGTTTTCTAATGATCAATTAGCCTTTAAAATTATAAACTTGGATTAGCCAACACATTTGTGCACTGGGGCCTTCCACTCCTCTTTCTATTCTGATTAGAGCCTGTTTGCGCTGTTCTGTGAAGGGAGAAGTACACAGCGTTGTACGAGATCTTCAGTTTCTTGGCAATTTCTCGCATGGAATAGCCTTCATTTCTCAGAACAAGAATAGACTCACAAGGTTCAGAAGAAGGTCCTTTGTTTCTGGCCATTTTGAGCCTGTAAATGTACCCACAAATGCTGATGCTCCAGATACTCAACTAGTCTAAAGAACGGCAGTTTAAATTTTTCTTTAAACATCACAACAGTTTTCAGCTGTGCTAACATAATTGCAAAATGGTTTTCTAATAATCAATTAGTTTTTTAAATGATGAACTTGGATTAGCTAACACAACGTGCCATTGGAACGCAGGAGTGATGGTTGCTGATAATGTGCCTCTATACGCCTATGTATATATTCCATAAAAAACCTGCCGTTTCCAGCTACAAAAGTAATTTACAACATTAACAATGTCTACACTGTATTTGTGATCAATTGTCAATTCCTGTTTAAAAAACAGCTTTGTTTAAAATTTTACTCCATATACACTACTGGATATCTGAGATTATTTGTCAGATGCAAGCTATCTGGATGTCACTTTACCTAAAGAGGCAAGGTGGAGTTATACCCAGAATGTTTATACCTGTCAAAATAATATGTCCATACGGGCTTCACTAGTGAATATGGAGTCAGGTTTAAGGGACAATTTGGCATATATTTTATAACAATATGTGCAATATATGTTTTGAAGATGTTTTCATTATTTTAAAACAGTTTGAATGAGGTTATATTTTGCGAGACAGTCTACAGAGGTGAGAGCTCTGGGTGTGTAGTGCCTGGAAAACAACCTCTCACTCAACGTCAACAAAACAAAGGAGATGATCGTGGACTTCAGGAAACAGCAAAAGGTGCACCCCCTATCTACATCGACGGAGTACAGTGGAGAAGGTGGAAAGCTTCAAGTTCCTTGGCGTACACATCACTGACAAACTGAAATGGACCACCCACACAGATAGTGTGGTGAAGAAGGCGCAACAGAGCCTCTTCAACCTCAGGAGGCTAAAGAAATGTGGCTTGTCACCTAAAACCCTCACAAACATTTACAGAGGCACAATTGAAATCATCCTGTTGGGCTGTATCACCACCTGGTACGTTCAACTGCACCCCCGCAACGGCAACTGCACCGCCCGCAACCGCAAGGCCCTCCAGAGGGTGGTGCAGTCTTCCCAACACATTACCGGGGGCAAGCTACCCACCCTCCAGGACACCTACAGCACCCGATGTCACAGGAAGGCCAAAAAGATCATCAAGGACATCAACCAGTCGAGCCCCGCTATCATCCAGAAGGCGAGGTCAGTACAGGTGCATCAAAGCAGGGACCGAGAGACTGAAAAACAGCTTCTATCTCAAGGCCATCAGACTGTTAAACAGCCATCACTAGCACATTAGAGGCTGCTGCCTATAGGCATAGACTATATATCACTGGCCACTTTAAGGAATGGAACACTAATCACTTTAATCATGTTTACATATCTTGCATTACTCATCTCATATGTACATACTGTATTCTATACTATTCTACGATATCTTAGTCCCTTAATGTTTACATATCTGGCATTACTCATCACATATGTATATACTGTTTTCTATACTATTCTACGGTATCTCATTCACTTAATAATGTTTACATATCTTGCATTACTCATCTGATATGTATATCCTGTTTTCTATACTATTCCACTGTATCTTAGTCCGTTCTGCTCTGTCATCGCTCGTCCATATGTATATAGTCTTAATTCATTCCTACTTAGATTTGTGTGTATTGGGTATATCTTGTATAACTTGTTAGAAATTACTTGTTATTACTGCACTGTCGGAGCTAGAAGCACAAGCATTCGCTACATCCGTAATAACATCTGCTTATCACGTGTATGTGATAGTTATAGTTAGTTTGTAGTTATACCCAGAATGCTTACAGACTACAAAATAATGAGCTCTCCACAAATGCATAAGGAGTAGAGTTTAAGGGGCAATTTTAGATTGAAGTTTAAAAAAATGATAAAATGCTAACATTTATTTTATTCAATATAAAGGTGTTGAAGTTTGAAGTTGAACACTGTTGTTTCTTTTTGCATATTCCCTTGTATAGAAACAATACTTTTTAGTAAATTATCCCAAGTATATTGAGGTGACTATTTGCATCAGCTTTTTAAGTATAGTTGTGCGTATATATTTGAGTAGTAGGAACCCAATTTAAATACATTTTACTCACCTGAGTACCATAAGTAACTGAGCAAAAGACATTTGTAGATAAAACATAGAATATCAATTATGATATTGAGTAAATTCAGCAAATTAAACTTACAATATTAGTTCTGTAACTGATGACATTAAGTATATCAAACATATAACATTAGTTATGTGACTTGAAGGACTTAAGAAGGTAAAAAGAAAAAAAAACTGTCCTGAACCTGATAAAATTAAGTTGAATGAAAGGAATTTTTGAGATCCAGTTAATTGTTTGCACATATTATATTTAAGTTTGTTATATATCAAAGTTAAGTATATTGTACTTAAAAGATCCTCCTTGTTGGATTTGCTTTGCTGACGCAAAAAGTTACCAACATGCTTTTAAGTAGAAGGGGCACAATATTTTTGTGTGAGTTCTTGTACTGTACTTGTCTTTTAATGGGGTGGCAGGGTAGCCTAGTGGTTAGAGCGTTGGACTAGCAACCGGAAGGTTCAAGTTCAAACCCCTGAGCTGACAAGGTACAAACCTGTTGTTCTGCCCCTGAACAGGCAGCTAACCCACTGTTCCCAGGCCATCATTGAAAATAAGAATTTGTTCTTAACTGACTTGCCAGGTAAAATGATAAATAAATAAAATGTTATATATTAAGTCATATTTGTGTGGACCCCAGGAAGAGTAGCTGCTGTTTAGCACTAGCTAATGGGGATCCTAATAAAAATACTAAGTACTAAATGAAGTCCTTAGTATCTGTTGGTTCTCTTTTCTCTTCACAAAGGACTGTTAGTGTCTTTTCATTTGCTGTAAATTATTCCATAAAGGTACAGGGTGTCTCTAAGACCTGATAGGTGAGGGTGGGGGGAGGTAGTAGCTTGATCTGGAGTGAATCTCTTTGGATGGATTACATAAGGAAGTTGACAACTGTTAATATTCTGTCCCAAATTGCCTGACAATATCAGAATCTTATTCCCGAGGTACTTCCCCTAGACCAGAATGCTACCACACATCAGGTAGATGGGATAGCTCGCTGCCTTGTCCTCTTTCACTGGAAGTCTGCAAAGCCGCCCTCCTTTATGCAGTGTGTTAAGTAGGTGATGTCATTTCTGCCTCTGGAGGAGGTTAGGTACACTGTGCATGGGTCCCGACAAAAGTTTGACTTAACCTTGTCCCCATTAATACAATACGTGGAGAGCCGGTCTTTTACTTAGTGTAACTTGCATGGTTTGGTGAGCAGTCATGTCTGTTCTAGTGGCCATTTCATCTAATAATGAATTTCTATTTCCATTGTTTTTGTTTCTATTACTGTTTGTTTCTGTTTTTCATTCCTATTTAACTCACTTTTATAGATTCTTTGGAGGGTGGGTGGTTTGGGGGGAGGGAGGGAGGGGATGGACAGATGGATGGGAGAATGAGGGTTGGGGTTGTTCTGTTTTTGTTGTTGTATCTGAAAATCTATAAGGTGAAAAAAAATTAAAATAATCATCTTTATCCCAAATTCAGATAACTGCTAAACTAAAGGAAACACCATCATAAAGTGTTTTAATAGGGTGTTGGGCCACCACGAGCCACCAGAACAGCTTCAATGCACCCTGGCATAGATTCTACATTCAAATGTCTGGAACTCTATTGGAGGGATGATGCCACTCTACCACATGAAATTCCATAATTTGGTGTTTTGTTAATGATGGTGGAAAACGCTGTCCCAGACGTCGCCCCAGAATCTCTCATAAGTGTTGAATTGGGTTGAGATCTGGTGACTGAGACACACACACACTCACACACCCTTTAAACACCTTATGCTCTTATTACACCGGCCAAACCCTAACCCGGGTGACGCTGGGCCAATTGTGTACCGCCCTATGGGACTCTAAATCACGGCCTATTGTCATACAGCCTGGAAACCAACCAGGGTCTGTAGTGATCCCTCTAGCACTGAGATGCAGTGCCTTAGACCGCTGTGTCACTCGGGAAGCAATGCTTTCAATGGACTTTGTATCCCTCATTTAATCAAGTGTGTGTTTTGGCATTTACCTGTAGATTGTGATTTGACTGTTTCACTACACTGCTTTCTGTAATGTGTACTATCTTCCAGTAGATGTCAGCACATTATTACTGTTAGCCAGTACACACATCAAATGACAACTCAAGTGTGTGTGCATGTGTTCTACTCAGGGCCGGCTCTAACTTTATGGGGGTCCTAAGTGGGATTTGTTTGGTTGGGGGTGGGTGGCACAGCAGAATGGCTTTCCAAGAGGTGTTGAGTGTTCCTGAATGGTCCAGTCTCCATCCTGATTTAAATCTGCAAAACAAAATCAAATGTTATCCCTTTTTAGATTTAATTTTAAGGAAGCAAAATGTGTAGACATTGTGTGTAGGTAGACATTCAATAGCACCTGTGTGTAGGTTACAGTATAATGTGTTGTGGGCTGTTGGGTCAGGAGCTTATAGTGGCTGCTGATCTTAGATTCCCCCAAAGCACACTTCACTGTAAGTAGCTCAGTGTCAAAGAGCACTGCCTGAGAGAGACCACTTTATCTGACATTCTATAGTGACACACATGTGTGTGCGCACGCACACTCAAACACACACTAAAGGCTTTGGATTAGGTTACTTTATACAACTGTCTCATTGTAAATGCATGGGGAAGTTTGGAACTGTAGGATTATAGGTTAATCCTTTATTGTCTGTTCCCCAATCCCATCACCTTCTCTTCCTCTCTGCCATCTGATTACTCTAATAGCTCTATAATAAGCTCTAAATAAAGCTTTGTGATGGTGAATAATAGTGGTCTAATTCCCTTCACTATATGTATTTTCACTTCACCACATGGCTTTGTGTTTGTGCTTCTCTCAGAGGAAGCGGAGGTGTTGTAGTTGACTGGTTCTCCTCTCTGCTCTGCTCTCTCAGTGGTTATAAGGCTGTGTTGTAAAGGCTGATATTGTTCTGACTAGAGGTCAACCGATTATGATTTTTCAAAGCCGATACCGATGCCGATTATTGGAGGGCCAAAAAAGCCGATACAAATTAATCGGACGATTTAAAAAAATGTATTTGTAATTGTAATGATTGCCATTGGGAGAAGGAGAAGAGGACCAAAGAGCAGCGCTGTAAGTATTCATGATGATTTTAATAAAGATGAATACTGGAACAAAAACAACAAACCGACAAACGAACAGTTCTGCAAGGTGCAACAAAAACACTAAACAGAAAATAACTACCCACAAATCATAGTGGGATAACAGGCTGCCTAAGTATGGTTCTCAATCAGAGACAACGATAAACAGATGCCTCTGATTGGGAACCATACAAGGCCAAACACAGAAATACAAAAACATAGAACAACACATAAATGCCCACCCCAACTCACGCCCTGACCAAACCAAAATAGAGACATATAAAAGGAACTAAGGTCAGGACGTGACAGCAACCCCCCCCCAAATCGAGACCTCCAGTGTGCCTCCACGGCCTGGACTATCCTGTGCCTCCTCCGAGGACCAGGCTGTCTCTCTGTCTCCTCCCTCCAGGTTCTCCCGCCTGTCCGGCGCTTCCAGAGTCTCCCTCCAATCAGGAGCTGGGTGGGCATCTGTCCGCGGTGGCAGCTCTGGTGCAGGACGTGGACCCCACTCCACCATAGTCTTGGCCCACTTAAGTGTCTCCTTTGGAGAGGCAACCCTCTAAGCCGACCTCGGACTGGGGACCCTCGCAGCAGGCCCCGGAGTCGCAGCGCCGGAATGAAGGGCGACTCCGGCAGAGGAGTGAAGGGCAGCTCCGGCAGCTCCTGACTGACGGGCGGCTCCGGCAGCTCCTGACTGACGGGCGGCTCCGGCAGCTCCTGACTGGAGGGAGACTCTGGAAGCGCTGGACAGGCAGGAGAACCTGAAGGGAGGAGACAGAGAGACAGCCTGGTCCTCGGAGGAGGCACAGGATAGACCAGGCCATGGAGGCGCACTGGAGGTCTCGAATTAAGGGCGTGCAATTAAGGGCGAACTAAGGTCAGGATGTGACAGTAATAACGACAATTATTAATAATACAATAAAACAATTAACAATACTGAATTAACACTTTTTTAAAGTTAATATAATACATAAATGAAACCAATTTAGCCTCAAATAAATAATGAAACATGTTCAATTTGGTTTAAATAATGCAAAAACAAAGTGTTGGAGAAGAAAGTAAAAGTGCAATATGTGCCATGTAAGAAAGCTAATGTTTAAGTTCCTTGCTCAGAACATGAGAACATATGAAAGCTGGTGGTTCCTTTTAACATGAGTCTTCAATATTCCCAGGTAAGAAGTTTTAGGTTGTAGTTATTATAGGAATTATAGGACTATTTCTCTCTATATGATTTGTATAACATATACCTTTGACTATTGGATGTTCTTATAGGCACTTTAGTATTGCCAGTGTAACAGTATAGCTTCCATCCCCCTCCTCGCTCATACCTGGGCTTGAACCAGGAACACATCGACAACAGCCACCCTCGAAGCAGCGGTACCCATGCAGAGCAAGGCGAACAACTACTCCAGAGCGAATGACGTTTGAAACGTTATTAGCGTGCACCCCGCTAACTAGCTAGCCATTTCACATCGGTTACACCAGCCTAATGTCGGGAGTTGATACTGTAAGCTTGAAGTCATAACAGCACAATGCTTGAAGCATTGTGAAGAGCTGCTGGCAAAATGCACAAAAGTGCTGTTTGAATGAATGCTTACTAGCCTGCTGCTGCCTACCATCGCTCAGTCAGACTGCTCTATCATATTGTAGACTTAATTATAACATAATAACACACAGAAATACGAGCCTTTGGTTCATTAATATGGTCTATTCCAGGAAACTATCATCTTGAAAACAAAACTATTATCCTTTCAGTGAAATACGGAACTGTTCCGTAATTTATCTAACGGGTGGCATCCATAAGTCTAAATAATCCTGTTACATTGCACAGCCTTCAATGTTATGTCATAATTACGTAAAATTCCGGCAAATTAGTTCGCAATGAGCCAGGCTGCCCAAACTGTTGCATATACCCTGACTTTACGTGCAATGAACGCAAGAGAATTTACACAATTTCACCTAGTTAACTTCTTGATGCCCCCATCCCGTTAGCGGGATCATTTTTTGCAGAGCGCCAAATTCAAATTAAATTACAAAAAAATATTTTATTTTCATGAAATCACAAGTGCAATATAGCAAAACACAGCTTAGCTTGTTGTTAATCCACCTGGCTTGTCAGATTTCAAAAAAGCTTTTCGGTGAAAGCATACCAAGCGTTTATGTAAGGACATCTCTCTCAGCAGATAAAACATTACAAACAGCTAGCAGCCAAGTAGATTGGTCACGAAAGTCAGAAAAGCAATAAAATGAATCGCTTACCTTTGAAAATCTTCGGATGTTTGCACTCACGAGACTCCCAGTTAAACAATAAATGTTCCTTTTGTTCCACAAAGATTATTTTTATATCAAAAATACCTCCATTTGGTTGGTGCGTTATGTTCAGAAATCCATAGGCTCGAGCGGTCACGACCGGGCAGATGAAAATTGTAGAATTTGTAGAAACACGTCAAACATTTTTTTTTTAAATCAATCCTCAGGTTGTTTTTAGAATATATAATCGATAATATTTCAACGGGACGATAGCTTCTTCAATAGGAGAGGGAGAAAATGTCCGCTCCACTCTGTTGGCGCATGCAAAACGCTGATGGCACTCAGCCATCCAATGACGCGATGTGATCTTTCTCACTCATTTTCAAAATAAAAGCCTGAAACTATGTATAAAGACTGTTCACAACATATGGAAGCCATAGGAAAATGAATCTGGTTGATATCCATTTAAATAGAGCGAAGGCAGGCAATGGAACAGAGAGCTTTCAGGAAAAACAGCACTTCTGGGTTGAATTTTCCTCAGGTTTTTGCCTGCAATATCAGTTCTGTTATAATCACAGACAATATTTTGTCAGTTTGGAAACTTTAGAGTGTTTTCTATCCTAATATGACAATTATATGCATATTCTAGATTCTGGGCCTGAGAAATAGGCAGTTTCATTTGGGTACGTTTTTCATCCAAACATCAAAATACTGCCCCCTACACTCAACAGGTTAATATTGCCTGCTAACCTGAATTTCTTTTAGCTAAATATGCAATATGCATGTTTAAAAATATCTACTTAAACAAAAAATAGTGTTTTATTTTTTAAGTTTACACCCTTTTTCTCCCCAATTTCGTGGTATCCAATTGTTAGCAGTATAATCTTGTCTCATCGCTACAACTCCCGTACCGGCTCGGGTGAGATGCAGGTCGAAAGCCATGCATCCTCCGAAACACAATCCAACCAAGCCGCACTGCTTCTTGGCACAGCGCGCATCCAACCCTCCCTAACCCGGATGACGCTAGGCTGATTGTGCATCGTCCCATGGACCTCCCGGTCGTGGCCGGCTGGAACAGTGCCTAGACTCGAACCCAGAGTCTCTGGTGGCACAGCTAGCGCTGCGATGCAGTGCCTTGGACCACTGCACCACCCGGGAGGCCCCCAAAAAATAATACAGTGCCTTGCTAAAGTATTCGGCCCCCTTGAACTTTGCGACCTTTTGCCACATTTCAGGCTTCAAACACAAAGATATAAAACTGTATTTTTTTGTGAAGAATCCACAACAAGTGGGACACAATCATGAAGTGGAACGACATTTATTGGATATTTCAAACTTTTTTAACAAATCAAAAACTGAAAAATTGGGTGTGCAATATTATTCAGCCCCTTTACTTTCAGTGAGGATCTCTGAATGATCCAATGTTGACCTAAATGACTAATGATGATAAATACAATCCACCTGTGTCTAATCAAGTCTCCGTATAAATGCACCTGCACTGTGATAGTCTCAGAGCTCCGTTAAAAGCGCAGAGAGCATCATGAAGAACAAGGAACACACCAGGCAGGTCCGAGATACTGTTGTGAAGAAGTTTAAAGCCGGATTTGGATACAAAAAGATTTCCCAAGCTTTAAACATCCCAAGGAGCACTGTGCAAGCGATAATATTGAAATGGAAGGAGTATCAGACCACTGCAAATCTACCAAGATCTGGCCGTCCCTCTAAACTTTCAGCTCATACAAGGAGAAGACTGATCAGAGATGCAGCCAAGAGGCCCATGATCACTCTGGATGAACTGCAGAGATCTACAGCTAACGTGGGAGACTCTGTCCATAGGACAACAATCAGTCGTATATTGCACAAATCTGGCCTTTATGGAAGAGTGGCAAGAAGAAAGCCATTTCTTAAAGATATCCATAAAAAGTGTTGTTTAAAGTTTGCCACAAGCCACCTGGGAGACACACCAAACATGTGGAAGAAGGTGCTCTGGTCAGATGAAACCAAAATTGAACTTTTTGGCAACAATGCAAAACGTTATGTTTGGCGTAAAAGCAACACAGCTCATCACCCTGACCACCCTATACCCACTGTCAAACATGGTGGTGGCAGCATCATGGTTTGGGCCTGCTTTTCTTCAGCAGGGACAAGGAAGATGGTTAAAATTGAGGGGAAGATGGATGGAGCCAAATACAGGACCATTCTGGAAGAAAACCTGATGGAGTCTGCAAAAGACCTGAGACTGGGACAGAGATTTGTCTTCCAACAAGACAATGATCCAAAACATAAAGCAAAATCTACAATGGAATGGTTCAAAAATAAACATATTCAGGTGTTAGAATGGCCAAGTCAAAGTCCAGACCTGAATCCAATCGAGAATCTGTGGAAAGAACTGAAAACTGCTGTTCACAAATGCTCTCCATCCAACCTCACTGAGCTGGAGCTGTTTTGCAAGGAGGAATGGGAAAAAAATTCAGTCTCTCGATGTGCAAAACTGATAGAGAGATACCCCAAGCAACTTACAGCTGTAATCGCAGCAAAATGTGGCGCTACAAAGTATTAACTTAAGGGGGCTGAATAATTTTGCACGCCCAATTTTTCAGTTTTTGATTTGTTAAAAAAGTTTGAAATATCCAATAAATGTTGTTCCACTTCATGATTGTGTCCCACTTGTTGTTGATTCTTCACAAAAAAATACAGTTTTATATCTTTCTGTTTGAAACCTGAAATGTGGCAAAAGATCGCAAAGTTCAAGGGGGCCGAATACTTTCGCAAGGATCTGTATATACTTCTGTGTACTGATTTTAAGAAAGGCATTGATGTTTATGGTTAGGTACACTTTGGAGCAACGACAGTCCTTTGTTGCGAATGCGCACCGCATCGATTATATGCAATGCAGGACACACTAGATAAACTAGTAATATCATCAACCATGTGTAGCTATAACTGATTGATTGTTTTTTTGTAAGATAAGTTTAAAATAACCTCCACACATTAACAAATCCAATACCTCAAATGAAAGATAAACACCTTGTTCATCTACCCAGCGTGTGAGATTTTTAAAATGTTTTACGGCGAAAACACAACATATATTTATGTTAGAACACCACCAAACCAAAGAAAAAACGTAGCCATTTTTTCCAGCAAAGGATAAAAATCACAAAAGCAGGATAAAAAAAAATCAATCACTTACCTCTTGAAAATCTTCAGCTGTCACGCCCTGGTCGATATATATTGTGTTTGTCTTTATGTATTTGGTCAGGCCAGGGTGTAACATGGGTTTTTGTGGTGTGTTTTGTCTTGGGGGTGTCTAGCATAGTCTATGGCTGCCTGAGGCGGTTCTCAATCAGAGTCAGGTGATTTTCGTTGTCTCTGATTGGGAACCATTTTTAGGCAGCCAGATTCTTTGAGCATTTCGTGGGTGATTGCTCCTGTCTCTGTGTTTGTTGTCACCAGATAGGCTGTATAGGTTTTCACGTTCTGTTTGTTGTTTTGTATATTTAAGTTATTTCATTAAAGAACATGAGTAACCACCACGCTGCATTTTGGTCCGCTTCTCCTTCAACAGACGAACGCCGTTACACATCAGATGACAGTCATATGACATGTTACACAGTACATTTATGTTTTGTTCGATAATATGCATTTTATATCCATAAATCTCGGTTTAATATCCGGAGGAATTATAGAAAGCTACGCCAGATAACAGAAATACTCATCATAAACTTTGACTAAAGATACATGTTCTACATATAATTAAAGATGCACTGGTTCTTAATGCAACCGCTGTGTCACATTTTTTTTAACGTTACGGAAAAAGCCTAACATTGCAATAATCTGAGACGGCTCTCAGGCGTAACAGTATTTCTCCGCCTTGTTGGATTCAACAGAAATACAAAATTACAACATAAATATTCCCTTACATTTGATGATCTTTCATCAGAATGCAGTGCAAGGAGTCCTAGTTCAACAATAAATCGTTTTGTTTCATAATGTTCAATTCTAGTGTCCAAGTAGCAGCATTTGCTACAACTTTCAGCTCAAATGCCCCCCCAAAAATTACTTCTGGTCCAGGATAACTTTGCATCAAAACTTCCAAATGACATATTACAGGTCGAAGAAACTGGTCAAACTAAGTGCAGAATCAATCTTCAGGATGTTATAATCATATAGATCCAATAGCATTCCAACCGGATCATTTGTTTTCATCTGGGGCTGATTGGAACAGCTGAAGCACTCAAAGGCAAACGCGCCTCAACAAAATGGAATCCTTTTGCGACACCAACTACTTTCCTTCCCATTAGGTCAAAGTTCACAGCAAATGCTCCATTACACTTTCTACTGAATGAGGACATCTAGTGGAAGACGTAGGAAGTGTTTCCAGATCCATAACTTGTTGGGAAGAGAGGGGGCGATGACGTCAAAGTTGCCCCAACTTTCAGGATTTCAAAACTTGTTTGGAAGATTGCCTGCCCTGTGAGTTCTGTTATACTCACAGACATAATTCAAACGGTTTTAGAAACTTCAGAGTGTTTTCTATCCAATATTAATAATAATATGCATATATTAGCAATTTAGGACAGATTTAGATGCAGTTTACTATGGGCACGCAATTCATCCAAAGTGGAAATTCTGCCCCCTATCTATAACTGGTAATGCTAGCTAGAAACTTACCTTGGCTTCTTACTGCATTCGCGTAACAGGCAGGTTCCTCGTGAGGCAGGTGGTTAGAGCGTTGGACTAGTTAACCGTAAGGTTGCAAGATTGAATCCCTGAGCTGACAAGGTACAAATTTGTCGTTCTTCCCCTGAACAAGGCAGTTAACCCACTGAACAAGGCAGTTACCCACTTGGCCATCATTGAAAATAAGAATGTGTTCTTAACTGACTTGCCAAGTTAAATATTTGTTTAAATCGGCGTCCAAAAATACTGATTTCCGATTGTTTTGAAAACTTGAAATCGGCCCTAATTGGCCATTCCGATTAATCGGTCGACCTCTCATCCTGACTGTCAAGTAGCACCCACCAGCAACACCACTGTGTGTTTTAGACCTTGACTACAGTGTTAATGTGTGTGTGCGCGTGCATGCATGTGTTTGTGTGTGCTTGGAAATGAGTGTGCTCTTCCCCACCCTCTTGTAAGCCCAGCACTGTGGCCATAGAGTCATCGGAGGGATTAAGTGCTGTGTTGTGTTGGTGTCTGTTGATTGGAGCCTTCCAGACTGTGCATTAGGGTGGGATGGGAACAAAAGACACAAGAGCAGATCAGAACAAGGTGGAGCCATTCACCAGGCTATTACCACATCATAAATTATTAATTTACATCATCATGTAAGTCAGTGATTCTCAACTGGGGGGTAGTGACGCCCATGGGGGTCTCCGGAGGATTTTATGGGGTCGCTGGACTTATTTTGAAAGGATACAGCTGCACTGCTTATTGTTGCTGACTTTACATGTGCAGTGCGTCCGCATTGGTGAAATTTCAGACACCAAGGCTTTTCGCGCTTCACTCACTCACTGACCAATACAATAATGTTCTCGCCCCCTGCCCCCCCCCTCATGTAGGCTCGCTGTCAGAGTATACTCATGGACAAGTTTTTAAAATGTGCAGCTCCCTCTTCATCTACTGCTGCTTCCCAATGTTAACAACAAGGCAGACAACTCGGTCCTTGTCAAGAAGAAAAATACGACCCTCACTTCATCAAATATGATTTTACATAGGCTCGTTCTTAAATTGAAAACAGATGAATTTATGAATTTGTGAACTAGTTTAGGCCATTTAACATTAAACATGCTGAATCTGTGTTAACTGGATGAAAACTAGAATCTGTGTGAACGAGTTAAAACCATTTATGATATAGTATAATACAGTAAGGTGCACCTGTAATTGTTTTAAACCTGTACCCCATTTTATAAGTATTGAAATATGTAAATGTATGAGTTGGATTATCCTAGGAACTAACCATGAGATGGAAATTAGAAAATATTCCTGCAGGTTAAAATATTATTGAAAAACAACTAATAACATTGTGTGACTGTGATATGAGAGTTGTGTGACTTGAATTGAGTCTTAATCTGAAGTTTGGATAGTGACATATAGAAATATGCTTAATCAGATGATTGAAATTTGGATAATAAGCTTTGATATAACGTTATCTTGGGGTTCCATTCCTTCACTGCCCATCATAGAATATCACAGGGTGGTAATGAGAGCAGGATGATATTTTAGAAAGCAGCGGAAGGTCTATAGTTCCTGAGAGGCTTGAAGTGTGCTGTGGTCTCTGGGAGGTTAGAGAACCGTTGAAGATCCCATGACTCATGGTCATTGTCCGGGAAACAAAAGTGCATTTTTTTAGTTCAGCTGGGAGTAAGTTTGGAGAGCTGCTTCGTAGCTGTGAAGTCCTTGAAAAAACAAATGGAATGGTTGTTGTTAGTACCTAAGGATTTCTTATGTTTTCTATGGATTCTGTGAAGATATGAAAATATGATGAATTGTATGTGTGTATAATCAATTACTAGAAATTTGATAAAGTAATATTGGGAATATAATTAGATACAATTTAAACCACCCATACGTAGCCGTACGTAGGTTTTGAGTTGGTATCTTTCATGGATAATTTTTACAAAGGTGAGGTTTAAGCAACCCCTCACTCATGCTGCCAAACATACCCTCGTAAAACTGACTATCCTGACGATTCTTGACTTCGGCGATGTCATTTATAAAATAGCCTCCAACACTCAACAAATTGGATGTAGTCTATCACAGTGCCATCCATTTTGTCACCAGAGCCCCATATACTACCTACCATTGCGACCTGTATGCTCTCGTTGGCTGGCCTTCGCACATATTCGTCGCCAAGCCCACTGGCTCCAGGACATCTATAAGTCTTTGCTAGGTAAAGCACCGCCTTATCTCAGCTCACTGATCCCCATAGCAACACCCACCCGTAGCACACACTCCAGCAAGTATATTTCACTGGTCATCCCCAAAGCCAACACCTCTTTGGCCGCCTTTCCTACCAGTTCTCAGCTGCCAATGACTGGAACGAATTGCAAAAATCGCTGAAGTTGGAGACATTCTGAACCTTGTTTGAAGTCAGCAGGTCACATGACCAAGGAGCTATTGACATTTTAAGTTTGAAAAATTAATGTAAAAACGTGTGAGATGAAAATGGACAAACTAAAGGGTGTGCAATATAGATGGGTAGTCAGTGGATATTCTGAACCTTGTTTGAAGTCAGTAGGTCACATGACCAGGGAGCTATTGAAATGTAAAAGTTTGAAAAATGTATATAAATAAATACGTGTGAGATGAAAATGGACAAACTAAAGGGTATGCAATATAGATGGGTATTCAGTGGACATTCTGAACCTTGTTTGGAGTCAGTAGGTCACATGACCAATGAGCTATTGAAATGTTTAATTTTGAAAAATTAATGTAAAATTGAGTGAGATGAAAATGGACAAACTAAAGGATGTGCAATGTCTAGGCACACTGAGTGGACATATACAGTATAAGTATTTGGTCACCTACAAACAAGCAAGATTTCTGGCTCTCACAGACCTGTAACTTCTTCTTTAAGAGGGTCCTCTGTCCTCCACTCATTACCTGTATTAATGGCACCTGTTTGAACTTGGTATCAGTATAAAAGACACCTGTCCACAACCTCAAACAGTCACACTCCAAACTCCACTATGACCAAGACCAAAGAGCTGTCAAAGGACACCAGAAACAAAATTGTAGACCTGCACCAGGCTGGGAAGAGTGAATATGCAATAGGTAAGCAGCTTGGTTTGAAGAAATCAACTGTGGGAGCAATTATTAGGAAATGGAAGACATACAAGACCACTGATAATCTCCCTCGATCTGGGGCTCCACGCAAGATCTCACCCCGTGGGGTCAAATGATCACAAGAACGGTGAGCAAAAATCCCAGAACCACATGGGGGGACCTAGTGAATGACCTGCAGAGAACTGGGACCAAAGTAACAAAGCCTACCATTAGTAACACACTACGCCGCCAGGGACTCAAATCTTGCAGTGCCAGACGTGTCCCCCTGCTTAAGCCAGTACATGTCCAGGCCCATCTGAAGTTTGCTAGAGAGCATTTGGATGATCCAGAAGAAGATTGGGAGAATGTCATATGGTCAGATGAAACCAAAATATAACTTTTTGGTAAAAACTCAACTCGTTGTGTTTGGAGGACAAAGAATGCTGAGTTTCATCCATACCTACTGTGAAGTATGGGGGTGGAAACATCATGCTTTGGGGCTGTTATTCTGCAAATGGACCAGGACGACTGATCCGTTTAAAGGAAAGAATGAATGGGGCCATGTATCGTGTGATTTTGAGTGAACACCTCCTTCCATCAGCAAGGGCATTGAAGATGAAACGTGGCTGGGTCTTTCAGCATGACAATGATCCCAAACACACCACAAAGGAGTGGCTTCGTAAGAAGCATTTCAAGGTCCTGGAGTAGCCTAGCCAGTCTCCAGATCTCAACCCTATAGAACATCTTTGTAGGGAGTTGAACGTCCGTGTTGCCCAGCAACAGCCCCAAAACATCACTGCCTTGGATGAGATCTGCATGGAGGAATGGGCCAAAATACCAGCAACAGTGTGTGAAAACCTTGTGAAGACTTGTTTGACCTCTGTCATTGCCAACAAAGGGTACATAACAAAGTATTGAGATAAACTTTTGTTATTGACCAAATACTTATTTTCCACCATTATTTTGCAAATAAATTCATTACAAATCCTGGGAATGTGATGAAAGAAATAAAGAAATTAAAGCTGAAATAAATCATTCTCTCAGCTATTATTCTGACATTTCACATTCTCAAAATAAAGTGGTGATCCTAACTAACCTAAGACAGGGAATTGTTACTTTGATTAAATGTCAGGAATTGTGAAAAACGGAGTTTAAATGTATTTGGCTGTGGTGTATTTAAACTTTCGACTTCAACTGAATAATCAACCTCCTCCATATCCTGTAGTTTGAAGAAACTAAATTGAATAAAAATAATATCCTAAAAATGCTCACCCAGCTGTCACTATTCATGTCAATCTCAATCTATCCAACAATGTCACCAACTCACCAAGATTCTGAATACCACATGCGTTGTATTAGGTTCATTCTCTGATCCTTTGATGTCAGTTCATACTGCAAAAGCTTTCATTGGTTGGAGAACGTCCTCTGGAAGTCACCACAATTACATTGTAGGTTTATGGAAGGGGGTGAGGAGCACGAGCCTCCTAAGCTTTGTATTGAAGTCAATGTAGTCAGAGGATGGGAAAATAGCTGTCCTCCCGCTATACCGTGGTGATACCCTAGAGGTGCTGTTGAGACTACTGTAGAACATTGCAAAACAGTGTGTTTTAATCAGGTTTTTGGTGATGTGAATATATTCTGTTGTCAGTTTTATCTAAAAAGGATAACTTTAAAAAAAAATATATATTTTTTTATTTTTCTGAAATTCATTGAGTAGGATGGTCCTCCACTTCCTTCTCTGAGGCTTCCTCTGAGGCAGCCATAGAAAGGCAATGATCAAAGTTCTGCTTGATGAACTTACATGCTAAATGTATGGAACTCTTGACTAATGTGTGGCTTTTTCACTAAACCATTCAGTACTCAACGTTTTATAGATTTGTCAAAGTGAAGCATGTCCTCGATTATATGGAATTTTACAGCCAGGCTTTAAGCAACCTTGACAAACTTTCTGTCCATCCTTTGCTCTCCTTCTGCATGTGGAAATAGACAAACTTCACAGGGACATTTCTGCTGAGTAAGAAGATTATAAACCCTGTGAGGTACAGGAGAGGAAGTTGTGCTGAGATGGACTGAACTAACTCCTTCCTATTTTTCTGAGATGGTGGAAGATTTCTCTGAGATGTATCTCTTTGAGATGTTATTTCTCCTTCTCTCTCTCCAATTTTATATATCTTCCTCTCTACTTCTCTCTCTCTCCCTGGCTGTGTATCTGTGGTGGCATCAATGTGGCTCAGCACTCTGTGATCTAGATAGAAGCTGATTGGTTGACAGGTCCAGAGCAGCGATTGGGATCTCCCCACACCTGCTTCCTATCTTCTAGCACTGTCATCAGAAAGAGGAGGACTGTATACTGTGTATGTCTGTAATTTTTTTTAAAGTACTGAATACACAAACACACGCACACACACACACACACACACACACACACACACACACACACACACACACACACACACACACACACACACACACACACACACACACACACACACACACACACACACACACACACACACACACACACACACTTGTAACTTTCATTTTCCCCTCACTCAATATCCAAACTTATACATACAAACAACAACTTACAGGATGCACACAAACAATGACTACAACGCATCTGCCTAGACCCGCATGCTCACACCCCCATCCCTAGTGCCAGCATTATTGTTTTCCGCTTTTTGCCCATGGTATTTCAATAAGAAATCATTAGATTGTTCCATTGTGATAATGATGCCTGATTCATTGATTTCCACGTTTTTACTTTATGTTTTGTCATGACGTGGCCCTTTTTGGGTATATCTAGTGGCTTCCCCCTCCCCCTCTCTCTCCCACACCCAGGTTATGTTATCTCAGGTCACACATTCCTGGAGGAGACTCTCTCCCCCTGGCCATTCAGAAAGAGACACATAGAGAGAACAAAGGATTTCTAATTTGAACTCCAAAATCACCAAAATAATTATTTGATACTCTATGTCCACTCATGAGAAGGTGGGAATGGTCTGTGGACACTTAAGGGACAGGGTATGATGAGTGTTGTTCCTTTGGTGACCTCAGAGAGGACAGGAAACACACATGACTATATTGCTGAATATGTACGTTTCTCAGTTAGGGGTTTGCATCTACTTGTATAAAATGAATGAGTAAAGATAAAACTATTTGTGAAATTATGTTTCATCATGGAAATTATCTGGCATCATGGAACAGCCCTTTTCTACTGTTACAAATTTAAAAAACTCCTGAAGAAATCCTCTTCAGAACATGTTTACTTCGGTCAGCTAAGGGGGCAAAGGTTTGAGTAGAGACCAAAAAAACCTCAGTGTCTGCTAAGGTTACCATGGTTGTTGAATTCCTAACCATACCATGTGGAGCATTGGCTACACAGGTGGAAATGGTTAAACTCTGAGAATATCATTCCCGACAGAATAAGAGCAAATCTTAGATACTTATTATTAGTTTGCAGCTAGAAATTATGTCATCCTGGGATGCGAAGACCAACAACCGCCGAAACAACTATTTTATGAGAACATTTCTGAATGATACTCTGAAGGATACATTCTAACCACCGAAGACTTCAGGGAAGCAGCGAGAGAGACGCTTGCGCTACTACGACGTCATGAAGCCTGTAACAATCCAGAGTGACTCCAGCCAAAGGGGACTTGGATGCTGCCTTATGCAAGAAGGCCAGCCCGTTGCGTTTTCCTCGAGAGCGCTCACCCCCACCGAACAAAACTATGCACAAATTGAGAAAGAGTGCCTCAGCATCGTCTTCTCTTGCCAGCGATTCCATCACTACTTATATGGGCGAGACCTGGTCACCGCTGAAACTGACCACAAACCACTCATTGCCATATTCAGTAAACCTCTCCTCAACGCGCCCAAGAGGCTTCAAAGCATGCTCCTGACTCTGCTAAACTACAGCCTGAAGGTCGTCTACAAGCCAGGACCAGAGATGTACATCAGCGACACACTGAGCAGGGCAACAACACAATGTACAGGCAGAGGCACTGTCTATCAGCGGCAGGCCATATGTTCGCTACAGCAGGAACAACAAGATGTTCAACAGATCAATCAGGCAGACTACTCTTGAAACTCCCCATCCCGGATCCGGGATTGTGACTAAGCCCAGGCTCATTAGCATACACACTGACAAGATTTCTGAAAACCTAAGTCAAAATTAAAATAATGCGTTTGCTCTCAAGCTTGGCCATTTCTTAACAACACTGTCATCTCAGATTTTCAAAATATGTGAACCATAGAAATTGACTAATTTGTGTAAGAGATGAAATCATAGCATTTTGTGCAAAATGGCGTCTTTTCAGAGGTCAGATAACCAAATAAATAAAATCATTTACCTTTGAAGAGATTCTGATGTTTTCAATACACTCCAGTCACATTGGAAATGCGCATGTTTCCTGAAAGGCTGTGTGAAAAATCATTATTTTCTACTGGCCAAACATGCAAGCAGAAATTAAAACTTTGTCAGTCACCTGTACAACGTAAAACTTTTCCGGATTAACTACATAAACAGCGAAACATGGCAAACATTGTTTGGAATCAGTCCTCAAGGTGTTTTTTCAATATCATTGACATGCATGGACTTATTTCAGCCACAGACAAAAATACTATCTTGTAATTTTGATCACACTCTGACACGTGGTAAATGTGGTCTCTTATGGTCAATCTTCCAATGATCTTGTCTGCAGAGATGGTCATAAAGCGCTGCAAGGCGCAGTTTGCAAAAGGTCAGCCTGACAAGGTAATCACGGACAATGGCCCACAATTCACTGGATGCCATCTCATCTTGGTTTTGCCTGAAGCTCACGTTAATGGGACGTTTGACCAGATCTTTGTATTTCTGGACACCAAGTGTTTTCACCCAAAAGCAAATGGCATCTTTTTGTGACAAAATATCTTGTTTAAAACGATTTTTCAAAAAATGAAATTGCCTAGAGTTCCAAGCAGGGCCTTGCGCGACAGCAACGACCCATGGAAAGCGATCTTACAGTGGAGGAACACACCCACCGAAAACATGGACAGCAGCCCAGCACAACGCCTTCTGTCCAGACGTCTGAAGACTACCATCCCCGTAGCTAACAAGCTACTTGAGCCCTGCGTCATGGTTGGCGTCACGGACAAACTGCGTCACAGAAAGAAGCTCGCTAAGTGCTTCTACGACCGGACTGCTCGAGACCTACCAGAGCTGGAGGTGGGTGAAACGATAAGGATGAAACCGCTCCCGGGAGACCACACAGGACTTTGGAGGCTGGGCACATGCCTACAGAGAGTTGCACCATGTTCTTACCTGGTGGATGTTGGTGGCTCCCTCTATCGTCGCAATCGGGTGGATCTGCGCGTAGCAGAGCAGACAAACCAGAATACGCCATACACTCATTTAGATGAGCTGGATCACAGTCCAGGCCTAAGGGTAAGGGGTGAAGAATTGAGACATGGGCCAACTGAAGGTGAGGCTTCTACCCCACCAAGCTCTCCAGCTCGTGCCCCTAATCCTACCCCTGTCAGAGCCAATACTTACTCACGGGTGGGTCGGCTGTGCAAGCCACCGGACAGGCTTACTCTGTAAGCAAGGGACTGTTAACTTGCCCTCGGTTAATTAATATATATATATTTTTTCTTAAATAATAAAATTAAATCAAAAAAGGAAGATGACAACTGAAGTAAAAAGAAAATGTAATGCCTTTTCTATTGTTATGACCTGACTGTTAAGAACTTAAATGTTATGCCTTTATGTTTGCACTTTCTATTGACAAGGATGATGTTACGGAGTCTAGTTGATAGGTAATCGACTAGCCGGACTGTTCCCCAGACTTCAGTTATACAATGCACTAACAAGGCTATTGAACCAGAAATTGGTGTCTGTCTTTATTAATTTATCCAACATATCATACCGAAACAACGCTCTGATGAACGGACTCTCCGCAGACTGCCGATTCCAACAGAGATCACGACGACACACTGGGCGTAAATATATATTGATTGCAGTTATTCCCGAATGAGTGAGCGTTCATGTGCAAAGGATTAGCATTTCAATGAATATATAATTATCAACTGTCTAGTGACTCCTTTTGTCTTTCCCGCCCTTTTCAGTCCACACCCACTTCTCTTTTGTCCGCCAAGCCGTCATATCGGTTTAGCCCACTAGGGAACCTCCCGTATCATTTCCTTGTAATCATATCTACTGTGTTGTTTGTTTATGCATTTCTGTGATTATTTAGTTAGTTAGTAAATAAATGATTAAGACAAATGGTGTATGGATGATTCATAGTAAAGGCTGGGTTCGTGCAGATAACCTACAATTTACAACGTTTGGAATAAGACTAACATGAGGTAAAGAATCATTCATTCATTAGAAGACTAATTTATCAAATATTAAAATATCTGATGAGTTATAGTAGGAAAATTATAACTTTGTAATCTGAAGATATTCCTTGGTGCCCTGACTTCCTAGTTAATTGCATTTACATGATTAGTTTAATCACATAATAATAATTACAGAGAATTGATTTGATAAAATAACAGTCTTCACTTTACTGATGCCAAAGACAGGACAGTTTTTTTCAAGATGAGTGATGAGAAGAGAATCGTCCAGCCCATTCAATATCACCCCCATATGCCTTGAAATATGCATTGAGATGGATTAAAAGTAAGTTTACATTATAATACTTCTAACAGCCAACGCTCTAGCTCCGCCCACAACTTCTGGAGTTTATAGTATTCCCAGAAAGAGTGGATTATTGAGTCATTATTCGTTTTACAATAAAGACAAGACATACCGTTGTATTGTATGATTTGTGGATTTTTTTCTCTTGTATAATATATTCTGTCATGTCTTGTTATGTCTGTTCCTGTCCTTTCTCTTCATTCTCTCTCTCTGCTGGTCTTTTTAGGTTACCTTCTCTGTCTCTCATTCCTCAGCTGTTCTACATCTGCCCTAACTAGCTCTTTCACTCTTCCCCACCTGTTCTCTCTTCCCCCTCTGATTAGGTCTCTATTTCTCTCTCTGTTCCTGCTACTTTCAGTGTCTGATTCTTGTTTGTGTTTTTTGATGCCAGAAGCAAGCTGTCGTCTCGTTTGCTTCCACCTTGTCCTGTCCTGTCGGAGTCTGCCTGGCAGGAGCATCCTGCACTATACTAACGTTCTTTTGTTCCGCTGACAACGTTGGAAGAGGATTTATGCCATTCCTGTATTTTCATTAAAGAACTCTGTTTTCTGTTAAAACCGCTTTTGGGTCTTCACTCAAGCTCATAACAGAAGAATCAGACCTAGAATGGACCCAGCGGCTCCGGACCCTTTTCACTCCGCCGTCGAGATCCAGGGAGCGATGCTAGGCAGACACGAGGAGGAATTGTCTGCTGCTCAACATGCCGTTGAGACCCTGGCCGTCCAAGTCTCCGACCTCACAAGACGGGTTCACCAACTCCACCTCGATCCACCGCCCACTTCCAGGGTTTCCGAGTCTCCGGAGCCCAGGATCAACAACCCGCCGTGTTACTCTGGGGAGCCCACTGAGTGCCGCTCATTCCTCACTCAGTGTGATGTGGTGTTCTCTCTCCAGCCCAACACTTACTCCAGGAGCGCAGCCCGCATCGCCTACGTCATTTCTCTCCTTACCGGACGGGCGCGTGAGTGGGGCACGGCAGTCTGGGAGGCGAGGGCTGAGTGTATTAACCAGTATCAGGACTTTAAGGAGGAGATGATACGGGTTTTTGACCGTTCTGTTTTTGGCGAGGAGGCTTCCAGGGCCCTGTCTTCCCTATGTCAGGGGAATAGATCCATAACGGATTATTCTATTGAGTTTCGCACTCTCGCTGCCTCTAGTGACTGGAACGAGCCGGCTTTGCTCACTCGTTTTCTGGAGGGTCTCCACGTCGAGGTTAAGGATGAGATCCTCTCCCGGGAGGTTCCTTCCAGTCTGGACTCCTTAATAGCTCTCGCTATTCGCATAGAGCGACGGTTTGATCTTCGTCGCCGAGCTCGTGGAAAGGAGCTCACGTTCTCCGTTGCTCCCCTCTCCACATCACTGCCACCTGCCGCATCACTGCCACCCTCCTCCGCCGGCTCGGATGCTGAGCCTATGCAGCTGGGGGGTATTCGCATCTCGGCCAAGGAGAGGGAACGTAGAATCACCAATCGCCTCTGTCTCTACTGCGGCTCCGCTGGTCATTTTGTCACCTCATGTCCAGTAAAGGCCAGAGCTCATCAGTAAGAGGAGGGCTACTGGTGAGCGCAACTACTCAGGCCTCTCCTTCTGGATCACGCACTACCTTTCCGGTCCATCTCCGCTGGCCCGGTTCATCTGCTTCCTGCAGTGCCTTGATAGACTCTGGGGCGGAGGGCTGTTTTATGGACGAGACCTGGGCTCGGGAACATGACATTCCTCTCAGACAGTTAGGGGAGCCCAGGGCCTTGTTCGCTTTAGATGGTAGTTCTCTCCCCAAGATTCAGCGTGAGACGCTGCCTTTAACCCTCACTGTCTCTGGTAATCATAGCGAAACCATTTCTTTTTTAATTTTTCGTTCACCTTTTACACCTGTTGTTTTGGGTCATCCCTGGCTAGTGCGCCATAACCCTTCTATTAATTGGTCTAGTAACACTATCCTATCCTGGAATGTTTCTTGTCATGTAACCTGTTTAATGTCTGCTATCCCTCCTGTTTCCTCTGTCTCTTCTTCACAGGAGGAGCCTGGCGATTTGACAGGGGTGCCGGAGGAGTATCACGATCTGCGCACGGTGTTCAGTCGTTCCAAGGCCACTTCTCTCCCTCCACACCGGTCGTATGACTGTAGTATTGATCTCCTTCCGGGAACTACTCCCCCGGGGTAGATTATACTCTCTGTCGGCTCCCGAACGTAAGGCTCTCGAGGATTATTTGTCGGTTTCGCTCGACGCCGGTACCATAGTCTCCTCCTCCTCCCCCGCCGGAGCGGGGTTTTTTTTTGTTCAGAAGAAGGACGGGTCCCTGCGCCCATGCGTGGATTATCGAGGCTGAATGACATAACAGTTAAGAATCGTTATCCGCTTCCTCTTATGTCTTCAGCCTTCGAGATCCTGCAGGGAGCCAGGTTTTTCACCAAATTGGACCTTCGTAACGCCTACCATCTCGTGCGCATCAGGGAGGGGGACGAGTGGAAGACGGCGTTTAACACTCCGTTAGGGCACTTTGAATACCGGGTTCTTCCTTTCGGCCTCGTTAACGCTCCAGCTGTCTTTCAGGCACTAGTTAACGACGTCCTGAGAGACATGCTGAACATTTTTGTTTTCGTTTACATGGACGATATCCTGATTTTTTCACCGTCTCTCTCGATTCATGTTCAGCACGTGCGACGCGTCCTCCAGCGCCTTTTGGAGAACTGTCTTTATGTGAAGGCTGAGAAGTGCACTTTTCATGCCGCCTCTGTCCCTTTTCTCGGTTCCGTTATTTCCGCTGAGGGCATTAAGATGGATCCCGCTAAGGTCCAGGCTGTCATTGATTGGCCCGTTCCTAAGTCACGCGTCGAGCTGCAGCGCTTTCTGGGCTTCGCTAATTTCTACCGTCGTTTCATCCGTAATTTCGGTCAGGTGGCAGCTCCTCTCACAGCCCTTACTTCTGTTAAGACGTGCTTTAAGTGGTCCGTTTCCGCCCAGGGAGCTTTTGATCTTCTTAAGAATCGTTTTACATCCGCACCTATTCTTGTTACACCTGACATCTCTAGACAGTTTGTTGTTGAGGTTGACGCGTCAGAGGTGGGCGTGGGAGCCATTCTTTCTCAGCGCTCTCTCTCTGACGGCAAGGTCCATCCTTGCGCGTTTTTCTCTCATCGCTTATCGCCGTCAGAACGTAACTATGATGTTGGTAATCGCGAACTGCTCGCCATCCGCTTAGCCCTAGGCGAATGGCGACAGTGGTTGGAGGGGGCGACCGTTCCTTTTGTCGTTTGGACTGACCATAGGAACCTTGAGTACATCCGTTCAGCCAAACGACTTAATGCGCGTCAGGCTCGTTGGGCTCTGTTTTTCGCTCGTTTCGAGTTTGTTATTTCTTATCGTCCGGGCTCAAAAAACACCAAACCTGATGCTTTATCTCGTCTCTTCAGTTCTTCTGAGGTCTCCACCGACCCCGATGGGATTCTCCCTGAGGGGCGTGTTGTCGGGTTGACTGTCTGGGGAATTGAGAGGCAGGTAAAGCAAGCACTCGCTCACACTCCGTCGCCGCGAGCTTGTCCTAGGAACCTTCTGTTCGTTCCCGTTCCTACTCGTCCGGCCGTTCTTCAGTGGGCCCACTCTGCCAAGTTAGCCGGCCACCCCGGCGTTCGGGGTACGCTCGCTTCCATTCGCCAGCGTTTCTGGTGGCCCACTCGGGAACGTGACGCGCGTCGATTTGTCGCCGCTTGTTCGGTCTGCGCGCAGACTAAATCTGGGAACTCTCCTCCTGCCGGCCGTCTCAGACCGCTTCCCATTCCCTCTCGACCGTGGTCTCACATCGCTTTAGATTTTATCACCGGACTGCCTTCATCAGCGGGGAAGACAGTTATTCTTACGGTTGTCGATAGATTCTCTAAGGCGGCTCATTTCATTCCTCTCGATAAGCTCCCTTCTGCTAAGGAGACGGCTCAGATCATTATCGAGAATGTTTTCCGAATTCATGGCCTTCCGTCTGACGTCGTTTCCGACAGAGGTCCGCAGTTCACGTCTCAATTTTGGAGGGAGTTTTGCCGTTTGATTGGGGCTTCCGTCAGTCTCTCGTCCGGCTTTCATCCCCAGTCTAACGGTCAAGCCGAACGGGCCAATCAGACTGTTGGTCGCATTTTACGCAGTCTTTCTTTTCGTAACCCTGCATCTTGGTCAGAACAGCTCCCCTGGGCAGAGTACGCCCACAACTCGCTTCCCTCGTCTGCTACCGGTCTATCCCCTTTTCAGTGTAGCCTGGGGTACCAGCCTCCGCTGTTCTCATCTCAGCTCGCCGAGTCCTGCGTCCCCTCCGCTCAAGCTTTTGTCCAGCGTTGCGAGCGCACCTGGAAGGGGGTCAGGTCGGCACTTTGCCGTAATAGGGCGCAGACTGTGAGGGCCGCTAATAAGCGTAGGACCAAGAGTCCTAGATATTGTTGCGGTCAGAGAGTATGGCTCTCCACTCAGAACCTTCCCCTTAAGACAGCTTCTCGTAAGTTGGCCCCGCGGTTCATTGGTCCGTTCCGTATTTCCCAGGTCATTAATCCTGTCGCAGTGCGACTTTTTCTCCAGCGCTATCTTCGTCGCGTTCACCCGGTCTTCCATGTCTCCTGTGTTAAGCCCGTTCTTCGCGCCCCCGCTCGTCCCTCTCCCCCATCCTTGTCGAGGCGCACCCATCTACAGGGTTCGTAAGATTTTGGACATGCGCCCTCGGGGCCGTGGTCATCAGTACCTAGTGGATTGGGAGGGGTACGGTCCTGAGGAGAGGAGTTGGGTTCCCTCTCGGGACGTGCTGGACCGTTCGCTGATCGATGATTTCCTCCGTTGCCGCCAGGTTTCCTCCTCGAGTGCGCCAGGAGGCGCTCGGTGAGTGGGGGGGTACTGTCATGTCTTGTTATGTCTGTTCCTGTCCTTTCTCTTCATTCTCTCTCTCTGCTGGTCTTTTTAGGTTACCTTCTCTGTCTCTCATTCCTCAGCTGTTCTACATCTGCCCTAACTAGCTCTTTCACTCTTCCCCACCTGTTCTCTCTTCCCCCTCTGATTAGGTCTCTATTTCTCTCTCTGTTCCTGCTACTTTCAGTGTCTGATTCTTGTTTGTGTTTTTTGATGCCAGAAGCAAGCTGTCGTCTCGTTTGCTTCCACCTTGTCCTGTCCTGTCGGAGTCTGCCTGGCAGGAGCATCCTGCACTATACTAACGTTCTTTTTGTTCCGCTGACAACGTTGGAAGAGGATTTATGCCATTCCTGTATTTTCATTAAAGAACTCTGTTTTCTGTTAAAACCGCTTTTGGGTCTTCACTCAAGCTCATAACAATATTCTATACATTAGTTTATCCTGGACTAAACATACATTTTTTTTACTGTAATTTCGTTAGTTATGCTCCAACTCTTCCTCCATCTTGTGCCAACCTCAGTCATTTTTAAGTCTTTGTTCTAATAGTTAATATATCTTTTTCTAAGAGATTGTGAGTTGGATATGCTCTCAACAAGGTTTTGTACAGTTGAAGTCGGAAGTTTACATACACTTAGGTTGGAGTCTTTAAAACTAGTTTTTCAACCACTCCACAAATTTCTTGTCAACAAACTATAGTATTGGCAAGTCGGTTAGGACATCTACTTTGTGAATGACACAAGTTATTTTTCCAACAATTGTTTACAGACAGATTATTTCACTTATAATTCACTGTATCACAATTCCAGCAGGTCAGAAGTTTACATACACTAAGTTGACTGTGCCTTTAAACAGCTTGGAAAATTCCAGAAAATGAGGTCATGGCTTTAGAAGCTTCTGATAGGCTAATTGAAATCATTTGAATCAATTGGAGGTGTACCTGTGGATGTATTTCAAGCCCTACCTTCAAACTCAGTGCCTCTTTGCTTGACATCCCCAGGCATACTTCCAAAGTTGTGCCAACATGGCCTACAAACCTGACTCAGTTACACCAGCTCTGTCAGGAGGAATGGGCCAAAATTCACCCAACTTATTGTGGGAAGCTTGTGGAAGGATACCTGAAACGTTTGACTCAAGTTAAACAATTCAAAGGCAATGCTACCAAATATTAATTGAGTGTATGTAAACTTATGACCCACTGGGAATGATGAAAGAAATAAAAGCTTAAATAAATAATTCTCTCAAATATTATTCTGACATTTCACATTCTTAAAATAACTGATCCAAGACAGGGCATTTTTACTATGATTAAATGTCAGGAATTGTGAAAAACTGAGTTTAAATGTATTTGGCTGAGGTGTATGTAAACTTCCAACTTCAACTGTATCTTCTCATTTTAAAAATGATGCCATTAGACAATGTACAGTGGGGAAAAAGTAAGAGCGTCTGCCAAATGACTTAAATGTAAAATGTAAATGTATTTAGTGAGCCACCAATTGTGCAAGTTCTCCCACTTAAAAAGATGAGAGAGGCCTGTAATTTTTATCATAAGTACACTTCAACTATGACAGACAAAACGAGAAAAGAAATCCAGAAAATCACATTGTAGGATTTTTTATGAATTTAAATGAATTTATTTGCAAATTATGGTGGAAAGTAAATATTTGGTCACCTACAAACAAGCAAGATTTCTGGCTCTCACAGGCCTGTAACTTCTTCTCTTAAGAGGGTCCTCTGTCCTCCACTCATTACCTGTATTATTGACACCCGTTTGAACTTGTTATCAGTATAAAAGAAACCTGCCCACAACCTCAAACAGTCACACTCCAAACTCCACTATGGCCAAGACCAAAGACAGGCTGGGAAGACTGAATATGCAATAGGTAAGCAGCTTGGTTTGAAGATATCAACTGTGGGAGCAATTATTAGGAAATGGAAGACATACAAGACCACTGATAATCTCCCTTGATCTGGGGCTACACGCAAGATCTCACCCCGTGGGGTCAAAATGATCACAAGAACGGTGAGCAAAAATCCCAGAACCACACGGGGGACCTAGTGAATGACCTGCAGAGTGCTGGGAACATAAGTAACAAAGCCTACCATCACTAACACACTACGCCGCCAGGGACTCAAATCCTGCAGTGCCAGACGTGTCCCCCTGCAAAGATTGATTCTATACCTCATTTGACACGTTTCTATAAACTGTAATATGACTTTTTGTCTGAACTTTCACCTGGACTTGCCCGTGCGTCATGAGTTTGGATTGTGTACTAAACACGCAAAAAAGGAGGTATTTGGACATAAATTATGGACTTTATTGAACAAATCCAACATTTATTTTCGAACTGGGATTCCTTGGAGTGCATTCTGATGAAGATCATCAGAGGTAAGTGAATATTTACAATACTATTTCTGACCTTTGTTGACTCCACAACTTGGCGGGTATCTGTATGGCTTGTTTTTGTGTCTGAGCGCTGTACACGGATTATTGCATGGTGTGCTTTTTCCGTAAAGCTTTTTTTTTAAACTGACACAGCGGTTGCATTAAGGAGAAGTGGATCTAAAATTCCATGCATAACAGTTGTGTCTTTTATCAATATTTATTTTGAGTATTTCTGTAAATTGACGTGGCTCTCTGCAAAATCACTGGATGTTTTGGAACTACTGAACATAACGGGCCAATGTAAACTGAGATTTACAAAACATACATGTATTGTGTAACATGAAGTCCTATGAGTGCCATCTGATGAAGATCATCAAAGGTTAGTGATTCATGTGGTGGTCTTCCAACATGGCCGCCAGGACGCGTCTCTATTTCTGCTTTTTGTGACCCCTCTCTTTGGCTGGAAAAATGGATGTGTTTTTCTGTGACTAGGTACTCACCTAACATAATCGTATGGTGTGCTTTCGTCGTAAAACCTTTTTGAAATCGGACACTGTGGCTGGAATTACAACAAGGTTATCTTTAAAATGGTGTAAAATACTTCTATGTTTGAGGAATTTTAATTATGTTATTTCTGTTGTTTTGAATTTGGCACCCTGCAATATCCCAGAGAGATTAAAACATACTATTGCCAAGTTCTATGCCAGATACTTTTCTCCAAGAGGGTCTGAGTGGCACTTGGAGGTGCCAATGTGAAAATGAAGAAGGTTTGCCTAAGACTCCCACAACAATTACATTGCCTATGCTAATTGTGTTTAAAATAGTTGGGCTATAAGAAATATGTTTTATTCAATGGGGCTAGAGAAAGCAGAATGACAATATACTTCTCATTTCACCCATACAACAATATAGCTTATTTTTCAAGTACAGTATGTTTACAATATTGTAAACAATAGTCTTTACACGTTCCAAATGATATTTTATATATTCTTACGGTTTAAGGGGGCACTTTTGTCATGACGACAAGGTGAAGATGCTCTACACAAATGGCATAACAGAATCGTTCAGATTGACTGAAGCACAGCATATAGCAACCATCTCATATAATTGAGGTATGGTCTCCATTCATATCTGGAAAAGGACAAAGTAGTAAAGGAGAAACGGATGCTGCTGCAGCATTGCTTCTCTTCATAGTGGGAATCCAGTTGACATGAGTGTCTTTATAAGAGGTCAGCTGATGAACCTACAGTAGTTCATAAACAAATGAAAGCCAACCTCAATATCACTTCTTCAGGTCACCTATACCATCAGGGCTCTTAATTATTTGGTTCTGTTTAGTTCATTCAGGTGTCATATAAAGATTACATCTATTGCTGGGGTTGAACAACCAACACAGCAGGTTGTCATATCCCATCGAGACCTTTTTCCTATGCTGTAATGTCCATACATAACTTTATTCATAACAGCAGGGAAAATGTATCATTTGGTTATCAATGATAATTAGGGTTTCCTGAAATGCACAAAACCTTATGAATATATGATAACCACTGGAGTTTTCGGGGAAAATAATGTCCTCCAGGCTACATGGACATCACATTGTACCATTTGCGTCTCCCCTTTCATGGTCATGGCTAGAAGCGATCCAGCTTTTGTCAAGTTAACGTCATATTTGACATTTCGTAGCAGATTAGGAGAATTTAGGCAGCAGGTTAGGAGAATTAGGTTATGGTTAGGAAAAGGGTTAGGGTTAATTAAAATGCACAATAATTACTTTTGACAATTTGACAAACGCTGGATACCTTTTAGCCAGGAACCCCTTTTCAAGGTCATTTTTATTGATCTGTTGTCAATGTCAGTAGAGTAGGCCTAGGCTACCATCTTATTAAAAAAGATTCTGCTAATTTCTCCGGTCATATAAAGTGTAGGTAGAATTGCATGAAATGTTTATCTCACGCCACATTTTTCCAGTTCAAAGGAGACGTCCCTGATATAGCCTATAAACCTATGTCACCAAGCACTTACTAATAGCCTAAATTATCACTATTCAATCTACTCAAAACATTAGGAATAGTATGATTACATTTGTCTGCAATTGTGATAATAGAGGCGTGCAATGCTTTGTTATAAAGACTAATTTTGATGGTGAAAAATAGCTTCCCCAAAACTTTAAACTCACGCGACACATGCTAATTTCTAGACTACAAGCTATCTAGATAGGTAATTTTGGTAACGTAGTGTTGTTATTAACACCTGGTTAATTTAAGAGCTAAACTAAACTCGAAATCGATCAGACTTGACTTACCAGTGATGAAATGATCGGAGCAGACCCGTTACTGACAGCTGTCAGGGTTCAGGACTTGACAGGCAAAAAGGTTTATTCGCTTTTCTGACAGTTCTTGAGTCTTATCTAGATGTCACCAATGATGTTTCATGATTGAGGGTAATCTGTACACATCTTGTTTTTCGGTTGTCTTTCCTGCCTTGTTAAAGCAGCCAAATACTCTATAGAAAATGACCGTGGTGATGAATCAACTAGTTTTAGGCACTGTTGTCATGCAGTTTGGGGTAGCCACTTGGCTGCTGTTGTCAGAAGAATAAATGTGGTGGTCTTCCAACATGGCCGCCAGGACGCGTTCTACGTCAACTGCAAGCCCTCGATTCCTCTTTGATTTAGAAGATACTGTTGCACAAACAACATGAAGATTTAAGTCTCCACCATCACTGGTATTACCAGGCTGTTAGCCAGGTAACTAGCAAATAGCATTAGTGGCTAACCTAGATTTAAGCCAAACTTTCTAAGAAAAGAGAAACTAGCTGTTTGCAGGTATAAGAGAAACACAAACTAATGGTGTAATTATAGAACACTAGGGGATTTATATTAAGAAGCAAAGTGAAAACAGCATCATTGTTATCAACATTGTTGCATGTGCTGCATTGACCATGGAGACTGGACTCAAGTGTCTCGTGGTTGAGGAACAACAATACCAGTATATCGTAAAATACGGTATATCGCCCAGCCCCATGTAGAAATAAAAATGTTCAGCCTCTTTGGAGGCTCCTTAAACCCTGCAGAAAGTTACAAGACTTAACTCCAAGGTGCTCTGCTGGCATGTACTTGCACATTTCCGTAACTTGAGTTATTCTGGCTAAGGCTAGGTCTAGGTTTAGCTCCCTAGGGGTAGCTGAAAATGTTTAACGACACCAAGGTTGTGTGCACAATTTGTTTGGGTCTACTATATCTTTGCAGTCCTCTCCCTCTCCATCCTTCTCTTTCTCCTTTCTACTCTTCGGGCTTCCAGTGTGTGCTATAGGGAGAGGTTAATTTTACTATGAGTGTGCTGCTTTGATATGCTCTTGGGCAGCAGCGGGTTGTAGAGTAGATAGGTTTCTCTTGACTGCTGAGATCACATCTCCCTTTCCTGGGTAACTTTCTCCTCTCCTCTCATGTTCAGTGTGTTTGTTTGGTCAGTCCTGTCCACTGGGCTGTGTAATAAGCCCCTCCCCCTCATATACAATCTCTCTCTCTCTTTGCTTGCTGCCCATGTGTGTGTGTGTGTGTGTGTGTGAGTGCACAGGTCATGGCAGAGCCTCTACTGCAGCAGGTGGAGAGGTAGTGATGGAATGAGTGGAAACGCAGGATGAGAGAGAACACACGGTCCCCCCCCCACCTCCTTCCACATACATCCCTCCGGCCCAGGGCTCTCTTTCACTCTCCCTCTCTCCGCCACCATGGTTCTTCCCTCTCTCTCTCTCTCTGAGCTCATTGATCTGACTGCCTCAACGCAAAGCGCGAGTCAGCTGAGCAGAGAGCGAGGGAACGAGAGAGAAGTAGAGTGAGAGGCACAGACACAGCCTTTGATAGCTGAGCTGTGAGCTGGGCTCACAGATAGAGAACTGGGACTGCTGTGCTGTGCTGTGTGCTAAGTAAGGAGGGAGACGGGTGAGACGGAAGGACAGAGACTGACGGAGAGAGGGAGAGGACGAGAGACTGCCTCTACCTTTGACTGCCTTCAAGGATTATGAGGATGGTGGTTGTGATGAAGAAGAGACAGGAGGAGCAGGCTGGAGGCAGGAAGAGCCAGGACTGACAGACCGAAAGAGTGACAGACTGACAGTTGTACAGAGGGTTCCTGGCTCGGGGGTGGGGAGGGTGGGGGTGGGGGGTGTGCAGAGAGAGAGAGAGAGAGAAACCATGATGGAGGTGCCCAGGCACTGACAACACCATGACACCCAGCATCAAGCACTCGGATTGTTTTACACCAATGTTGTGCCACTGTAAAGTAGCATGCACCAACAGCACCATTTCGCTAATGTTCGGATGCAAGGTAGGAGACAAGCACACACACACACACACACACACACACACACACACACACACACACACACACACACACACACACACACACACACACACACACACACACACACACACACACACACACTGTCTGAATACTCTCAGTAATATAGGGATGCATGGATGAATGGTGGTCAGTATTTGTTTACATGTGTGTGTGAGTAAGAGGGAGTCTCTGTGTAATGTACTGTAATAGTCTGCCAGATGGGATCTGTGTGTAATATTTGCCATGTGTGTAAAAGAGAAGAGAGAAAGAGATAAAAGGAATGAGAGAAAGGGAAAGAGAGAGAGGGAGAAAAAGATGGTGTGACAGAGGGAGAAAGAGAAATGGAGGAAGAGTTGACCCAAACAGAGCTGTGTTAACCCAAACAGAGCTGACGCACATGCTCCAACAGCTCTTGTTAGGCTGCTCAGTCTGTGAGCAGAAGGAATCACCGTGTGTGTGTGTGTGTCTGTGTGTGCATGTATGTATGTGTGTGTTAAGACCCTCATAGCTTTTAAGATCACATCAAGCATAAATAATGTTTGTATTTCCTCTCTGCGCCTTCACACACGCACACACTAGTGATGTGCTCACTTTAAGAAGCTCAAATTGTTAATCTGGTTAGTTGTTAGTCATGATTTTCTGGCCACGCTAGACTGAAGCTGAATCCTGACACACTGACATATGACAGCCTCTGTGTGTGTGTGTGTGTGTGTGTGTGTGTGTGTGTGTGTGTTTAGCTGTTTTTGAGTCTGCTGCATCAAGTCAAGCAGACATAGAGAATGTATCACTCCAATGTCCTCGCCAAACCAAGTACGCATGTACTGTAGGATGCTTGCTGCATCATAATTAACATGTCATAATATTGATGCACATAAAGCATGCTACCATGTCCTCAGTAGCGCCTCTTAAAATCATCCAAAACAATTATTCTCCATCTTATATGTTTTGCTGCCTTCCCATCGTTCTGTCTGTCTCCTATTTCTGTACATGTTTGTGCTTTTGTGTGTGTGTTCTCCCTGTGTTGTCATCCGCTTTAGAAACTCACACAGTAAACCAAACAGCTACTTCCGCTGATTACGCAACAACCTCTCGCTCTGTTCCTCTCCTCTGGGGGGTTCCCTGCCTCCTCCATCCCTCCTCCTAACCCCTCTCACTGTCTTATGTCATAACACTCCAGCTAAAGCACTCTGGCTAAAGGCATCAGCATGGTTCAGTTCGGCTGGCGCCTAGCTGAACTTGGCTAGGCGAACCAAACGAGTGTGCTCACATACTCCCTTAAAATACCTTTGCTTGAGAAATGAGAAAAAGCAGCAGTAGTACTGTTTGTCCATTTTGAGATGCTGTTGCCAGTATACACTTCCTTAAAATAGTCAGAATTAATCAAAGATAACTCAAGAAATCGGTCATTAACCTGTTGAGTGTAGGGGGCAGTATTCTGATGTTTGGATGAAACACATACCCAAATGAAACTGCCTATTTCTCAGGCCCAGAATCTAGAATATGCATATAATTGTCAGATTAGGATAGAAAACACTCTAAAGTTTCCAAAACTGTCAAAATATTGTCTGTGAGTATAACAGAACTGCTATTGCAGGCAAAAACCTGAGGAAAATCCAACCAGAAAGTGCCTAAGAGAAACAAATCTCCCTGTTCCATTGAATGCCTTCCCTCTATTTAAAGGGATATCAACCATATTCCTTTCCCTGTGGCTTCCACATGGTGTGAACAGTCTTTAGACATAGTTTCAGGCTTTTATTCTGAAAAATTACCGAGAATGATCACATCGCGTCAGTGGATGGTTGGGTGCCAGCAGAGTTTTGCATGCGCAACAGCTTGGAGCAGACATTTTTTCTCTCTCTCCTATTGAAAAGCTACAGTCCGGTTGAAATATTATCAACCTGAGGATTGATTGTAAAAAATGTTTGACATGTTTCTACGAACTTTACGGATACTATTTGGAATTTTCGTCTGCCCCGTCGTGACCGCTCGAGCCTGTGGATTTCTGAACATAACGCACCAACCAAATGGAGGTATTTTGGATATAAAAATAATCTGAGTCTCGTGAGTGCAAACATCCGAAGATCATCATAGGTATTCGATTCATTTGATTGCTTTTCTGACTTTCGTGACCAATCTACTTTGCTGCTAGCTGTTTGTAATGTTTTGTCTACATAAACGCCTGGTATGCTTTTGCCGAAAAGCTTTTTTGAAATCTGACACGCCAGGTGGATTAACAACAAGATAAACTGTGTTTTGCTATATTGCACTTGTGATTTCATGAAAATGTAATATTTTTAGTAATTTAATTTGAATTTGGCGCTCTGCAATTCAGCAGATGTTGACTAAAATGATCCGCTAAAGGGATGGGTGTGCCAAGATGTTAATTTGGACTTTTTTGCCAAGGAGATCTTAGTTGTGTAATTTTACATCCAACTAAGATTGTTGGTGCAGTATTTGTCATTGAAAAAAATTGCATGTAAACGAGTTGTCTCTCATTGAACGACAACGAAGTTTTTATTGACGAATCCCTACTATTGACCAATCACAGACGAAGGGGCACAGACCTTTGCTACTGACTTCAGCTTGTCTCAAATAAATGTGCCCGAACTATCGAAAAAAAAACCTTACTGAAGTCCAAAACAAACAAAAAACATCACAATGTGTGTGGTCATAATATATGCACAAAATCTTCTGAACTGTTTCTGCTGGGAAGCATGCGGATTCCTCAATTAACACACTCGCCTCGCTCTACACTGGAGAAAATTATCTCTCAGAAGTGTTAGTAGGAAGGCAGGCCAGTACAGTGGACTGGTGGTTTTATTTATGTGAGTCTAACTCTTTGTTTCCCAACTGTTTCAGTGAAGAAAGGACCTCCCATAGCAGAGTGACTACCAGAGCTGTGTGGTTAGGATCATATCAGTGTTAGTCTTGGTCTCTGAAATCTAACTGGTAGGGTAGAGCTGAGCAAGGCAGTGTAGTGCAGACCAGAGTACATGTTCATGTAATGCTCTGTACGTAATTGGTTGCTGGGTTGGCGTAAGTATATGGGAAGGCTCAGGCTGGGTTGGTGTATAAGAGAAGGCTCAGGATGGGAGTTTGGCTTTTAGAGGAAACGTCAGCCATGAGAAAGGGAGAGACTGTTAGCGGCTGCAGTTCACCTGAATATGGAATTGCTGAAGACAAGTAACTTAATTAATAGATGAGCCGAGAGACAAAACTCTTTTGTCTGGGTGTCCTCTGTCTGCTGCTGGAGGTTTCTAAATAAATCACAATTATTCAGTGACTGCAGGTTTACTCTTCCCTCTTCCTCCTCCTCCCGTCTCATTGCTGTCAGTGTGTAGAGAGATTGGGAGGGGAGCTACTGCTCAGAGCGTACAGAGCTGGAGATGAAGAACAGCGCAGACAGACGAGACAGTTCGATCCATTGCCCATTTCTTCCGTTCCACCAACTCCTCCATAGCTCTACAGGAAAAAGACTGAGGCCATTCACTGAAACCAACTTACTGAACTGGGGTGTATGCAGAAAAAAGCTGTGTGTGCCTGCGTCCGTGTGTATGTGTGTGCGTACGCATGTATGTACAGAACATGCATATGCATGTACAGTTGAAGTCAGAAGTCTACATACACCTTAGCCAAATACACTTAAACTCAGTATTTCACAATTCCTGACATTTAATCCTAGTAAAAATGCACTTAGCGCTAGTTGGGATCACCACTTTATTTTAAGAATGTGAAATGTCAGAATAATAGTATAGAGAATTATTTATTTCAGCCTTTATTTCATCACATTCCAAGTGGGTCAGAATTTGACATACACTCAATTAGTATGTGGTAGCATTACCTTTAAATTGTTTAATTTGGGTCAAACGTTTCGGTTAGCCTTCCACAAGCTTCCCACAATAAGTTGGTTGAATATTGGCCCATTCCTCATGATAGAGCTGGTGTAACTGAGTCAGGTTTATAGGCCTCCTTGCTCGCACACACTTTTCCAGTTCTGCCCACACATTTTCTACAGGATTGAGGTCAGGGCCACTGAGGTCAGGGCCACTTAAGGACCCTTTAAATTTTTTTTTTGCCTAAAATGACATACCCACATCGAACTGCCTGTAGCTCAGGACCTGAAGCAAGGATATGCATATTCTTGATACCATTTGAAAGGAAACACTTTGAAGTTTGTGGAAATGTGAAATTAATGTAGGAGAATATACTATATTATATCTGGTAAGAGATAATACAAAGAAAAACACAACTGTTGCTTTTTTTGTTCCATCATCTTTGAAATGCAAGATAAAGGCAATTATCTGATTTAGGACTAGGCACAATTTAGATGTTTGCCACTAGGTGGCAGCAGTGTATGTGCAAAGTTTTAGACTGATCCAATGAACCATTGTATTTCTGTTCAAAATGTTGTATCAAGTCTTTTTTTTTACCTTTGTTTAACTAGGCAAGTCAGTTAAGAACAAATTCTTATTTTCAATGATGGCCTAGAAACAGTGGGTTAACTGCCTGTTCAGGGGCAGAATGATTTGTACCTTGTCAGCTCAGGGATATGAACTTGCAACCTTTTGGTTGATAGTCCAACGCTCTAACCACTAGGCTACCCTGCCACCCCAGTCTGCCCAAATATGCCTAATTAGTCAATATATACATGTTTCAAGTACATGCATGTTTTCACTGTAATAGCGATTGTAAATTGGACAGTGCAGTTAGATTAACAAAAATGTAAGCTTTCTGCCCATACAAGATATGTCTATGTCCTAGGAAATGTTCTTCTTACTTACAACGTCATGCTAATCATATTAGCGCTCATTAGCTCAATGGGACACCTATCTGTAGAGATCTTTAAGAGCTTGAGGCCATTCTACTGCCAATGTTTGTCTATGAAGATTGCATGGCTGTATGCTCGATTTTATACACCTGTCAGCAACGGGTGAGGCTGAAATAGCCAAATTTGAAGGAGTGTATAGTGTAGCTGCCATCTGACGGGCCTACCTACCGTACTGTACAAATCCCCCAGCATGCGTGTGCAATGGCAGAGTGGTACAACCTGCCATGTGGCTTCCTGTCAAACAGCTAACCATCCACTCAGATGCTCTCAGGTTGTAGCTATAGCAAACCATGATACAAACTGAGCAGGCTACAAACAGACGTACCATTTCTATTCTGTCCTTTGTGAGTCTAGCTGGGCTTGTTATGCCAGGCTATGTGACTGTGTGTGAGAGGCGGGGGCAGAAATAGACAGGGTTTGCACGTGTGTGTGTGTGTGTGTGTGTGTGTGTGTGTGTGTGTGTGTGTGTGTGTGTGTGTGTGTGTGTGTGTGTGTGTGTGTGTGTGTGTGTGTGTGTGTGTGAGAGAGAGAGAGAGCTGAGAGGGGCGTCCCATAGCCAGAAGGGTACTGAAGGCCTCTCTCTCCTCTCCCTCAATCTCCAGTCACGCAGCCCAAACCAGCCCTGGCACAATGACTCAAAACCTCACACATCATGTCTGCTCCAGTCCTTACACTCTACTGCATGACACTAATTTACATAAGAGCCTGAGTCTCTCACTCATAGGTATATATATGGCTTGTATCCCCGGTCCTCGAGGTACAGCACGAAATACAAGTGAGTGAGTGAGAGAAATCCAGAGAGAAGAGTGAGAGGAAAGGAGGAAAAGTGAAAATGGATAGAGAAGGAGAAGATAAGAGAATGAGATGATTAGCAGCAGCTGATGTGAGGCTCATTACGGAAGCCAAGAGACAAGGGGTTTTGCTCGCCTGAGATAGAGTATCTCATGATAAGCCGTAGATCACACTATTTACCAAGAGTTTTCATCTTTATTTTTCGTAACTGTCGACATATTACCACAAATGGATGCTGGCACTAAGACCGCACTCAATGAGCTTCATATGGCCATAAGCAAACAGGAAAATGCTCATCCAGAGGCGGCGCTCCTAGTGGTCTGGGACTTTAATGCAGGGAAACTCAAATCTGTTTTACATCATTTCTACCAGCATGTTAAATGTGCAATCAGAACATTTACATTTAAGAAGGATCAGAAGGAAAAACAATTCTAGACCACTTTTACTCCACACACAGAGACATGTACAAAGCTCTCCCTCGCCCTCCATTTGGCATATCTGACCATACAGTAGTTCTATATTCCTGATTCCTGCTTACAAAGAAAAATGAAAGCATGAAGCACCAGTGACTCGGTCAATAAGAAAGTGGTCAGATGAAGCAGATGCTAAGCTACAGGACTCTTTTGCTAGCACAAACTGGAATATGTTCTGGGAATCATCCGATGACATTGAGGAGTACATCACATCACTCACTGGCTTCATCAATAAGTGCATTGATGATGTGTTAAAGGAATTCTAAATTCCTCTGTATTGTTTCCCAATCAGAGTTAAATACTCTGTCAATGCATTCGAAGGGTGTGTAAGACCCAATATTTTTATAAGAATGGACAGAGCCCCGGTCTTAAAAGTCAAGTAACAGCGTTTAGTTCAAGAGAGTACTGCTATATACACATTTTTCCACAGGTTATAAACTGAAAATGATGTGAGCATTTTCTTAATGTTCTCTCTCTTCAATACACCAGTATAGTTCTCGAGCCTTCCCTCCTCGCCTATAGCCAAGGTCAGTCAGTCAGTGGAGATAGCATTCTAGACAGTCTAGAGATAGTTCATCCATTTGTACCAAGGCACTGTTCTAAACTTCTGACTATATTTTGTACAATTGGGAATGGGAGCAAGAGAGAAAATTCATATATGTACAGTACATAATAGCATTTGGACTAGTCAGTCCTGATTGAAATGTATACATAATTAGTCATCATTGATAAATAATTCCCTTAACATGATGTCATCACCACAGTCACCGTACGTACCCAAACCAGAAGCCATGGATTACAGACAACATCTGTACTGAGCTAAAGGGTAGAGCTGCCACTTTCAAGGAGTGGGACTCTAACCAAGTAGCTTATAAGAAATCCTTCTATGCCCTCTGACGAACCATTAAACAGGAAAAGGGTCAATACAGGACTAAGATCGAATCATACTACACCGACTCCGACGCTCATCGGATGTAGCAGGGCTTGCAAACTATTACAGACTACAAAGGGAGGCACAGCCGCGAGCTGCTCAGTGACACGAGCCTACCAGACGAGATAAACTACTTCTATGCTCGCTTCAAGGCATTTAAAACTGAAGCATGCATGAGAGCATCAGCAGTTATGGACGACTGTGTGATCACGCTCTCCGTAGACGATGTGTGTAAGAACTTTAACCTCTTGAAACTCCCCATCCCGGATCCGGGATTGTGACTAAGCCTCAGGCTCATTAGCATAACGCAACGTTAACGATTTCTGAAAATCGCAAATAAAATTAAAATAATGCGTTTGCTCTCAAGCTTAGCCTTTTCTTAACAACACTGTCATCTCAGATTTTCAAAATATGCTTTTGAACCATAGAAATTGACTAATTTGTGTAAGAGTATGCAAAGCTAGCATAGCATTTTGTGTAGCATGTAGCACGCAACATTTTCACAAAAGCCAGATAACCAAATAAACAAAATCATTTACCTTTGAAGAGCCTCTGATGTTTTCAATGAGGAGACTCCCAGCCACATACCAAATGCGCAGTGTTTCCTGAAAGCGTCTGTGTGTAGGAGAAATCGTTCCGTTTTCTACATTGCGCCTGGCTACCGAAACGAACCGAAAATGCAGTCACCTACAACGTGAAACTTTTTCCGGATTAACTACATAATATCGACCAAACATGGCAAACGTTGTTTGGAATCAATCCTCAAGGTGTTTTTTCACATATCTCTTCATTGACATGCAGTTCGTGGAAGCTTGCTTCTCTCTCTGTGCCCCATGGAAAAATACTGGCAGGTGACTTTTGCGCACCAATTTCGGCGCAGGACACCGGGCGGACACGTGGTAAATGTGGTCTCTTATGGTCAATCTTCCAACGATCTGCCTACAAATACGTCACAATGCTGCAGACACCTTGGGGAAACGACAGAAAGGGCAGACTCATTCCTCTTGCGTTCACAGCCATATAAGGAGATCATGAAAGACAGAGCCTCAAAAATCCTTGTCATTTCCTGGATGCCAAGTCATCTTGGTTTTGCCTGAAGCTCACGTTAAAGGGCACGCACAGAGAAGATATTTGTATTTCTGGACACGTCAGAGTGTTTTCTTTCGAACAGTAGCAATTATATGCATAGTCGAGCATCTTTTTGTGACAAAATATCTTGTTTAAAACGGGAACGTTTTTCTTCCAAAAATGAAATAGCGCCACCATAAGTGTAAGAGGTTAAACAGGTCAACATTCACAAGGCCGCAGGGCCAGACGGATTACCAGGACGTGTACTCTGAGCATGCGCTGACCAACCGGCATGTGTTTTCACTGATATTTTCAAACTGTCCCTAACTGAGTCTGTAATACCAACATGTTTCAAACAGACCACCATAGTCACTGTTGCCGATGGCACAGGTGTGTGTTAGCTGGGGTTGGAGTAAAACTGTGAAACCAATCGGGCCCCAGAGGACTGGAATTGCCCACCCCTGGCCAATAGGGAGGAGGTCAGAGACCTGGCTGTGAGGTGCCAGGACAACAACCTCTCCCTCAACATGATCAAGACAAAGGAGATGATTGTGGAAAAGGAGATGATACAGGAAAAGGAGGACCGAGCACGCCCCATTCTCATCGACGGGGCAGCAGTGAAGCAGGTTGAGAACTTCAAGTTCCTTGGTGTCCACATCACCAACAACCTATCATGTCATGAAGAGTCGTGAAGAGGGCACAACAAAGCCTATTCCACCTCAGGAGACTGCAAAGATTTGGCATGGGTCCTCAGATCCGCAAAAGGTTCTACAGCTGCACCATCGAGAGCATCCTGATGGGTTGTGTCACTGCCTGGTATGGCAACTGCTCGACGACCTCCAACCGCAAGGCACTACAGAGGGTAGTGCATATGGCCCAGTACATCACTGGGGACAAGCTTCCCGCCATCCAGGACCTCTATTCCAGGCGGTGTCAGAGGAAGGCCCTAAAAATTGTCAAAGATCCCAGCCGCCCTAGTCATAGACTGTTCTCTCTGCTATCGTACGGCAAGCGGTACCGGAGTGCCAAGTCTAGGCTTCTTAACAGCTCCCATACGACTCTTGAACGGCTAATCAAAAGGCTACCCCGACCACTTTTATATGCTGTTGCTACTCTCTGTTTATTATCTATGCATGTTCACTTTAACTCTACCTACATGTACATATTACCTCAATTACCTCGACTAACTGGTGCCCTCGCACAATGACTCTGTACTGGTACCCCCAATATATAGCCTCTTATTTTGTTTTAACAATTTTTTACTTAACACGTTTTTCTTCTTAACTTCTTAGCATTGTTGGTTAAGGGCTTGTAAATAAGCATTTCACTGTATGGTGTTTTATGTGACAAATAACATTTGATTTGATTTGACAAATGACATTCTAAACGATTCTGTGCTCCCAACTTTGTGGCAATAGTTTGGGGAAGGCCCTTTCCTGTTTCAGCATGACAATCGCCCCATGCAGAAAGCGAGGTCCATACAGAAATGGTTTGTCGAGATTGGTGACCTCACCCCATCAAACACCTTTGGGATGAATTGAAACACCTACTGCGAGCCAGGTCTAATAACCCAACATCAGTGCCCAAACGCACTAATGCTCTTATGGCTGAATGGAAGTCCCCACAGCAATGTTCCAATATCTAGTGGAAACTTACAACACCAAACTGCAGTCAGGTCAAGACCCTGGTGAGGACAACGAGCATGCAGATGAGCTTCCCTGAGACGGTTTCTGACAGTTTGTGCAAAAGTTATTTGGTTGTGCAAACCTAGTTTCATTAACTGTCCAGGTGGCTGGTCTCAGACAATACCCCAGGTTAAGAAGCCAGATGAGGAGGTCCTGGGCTGGCGTGGATACAAGTGGTCTGAGGTTTTGAAACTGAGTGGACTTCCATAAATTCTCTAAAATGATGTTGGAGGAGACTTATGGAAGAGATATGAACATTCAATTGTCTGGAAACAGCTCTGGTCGACATTCCTGCAGTCAGCATGCCAATTACATGCTCCCTCAACTTGAGACATCTGTGGCATTGTGTTGTGTGACAAAACTGCACAATTTTGAGTGTCCTTTTATTGTCCCCAGCACAAGGTGCACCTTTTTAATGATCATTATTGTTTAATCAGCTTCTTGATATGCAACACCTGTCAGGTGGATGGATTATCTTTGCAAATGATAAATGCTCATTTAATATCTTGACGCAGCCATCCAGTTAAGCAGGATCATTTTCATCAACATCCGCTGAATTGCAGAGCTCCAAATTCAAATTGAGTTACTAAAAATATTTAATTGTCATGAAATCACAAGTGCAATATAGCAAAACACAGCTTAGCTTGTTGTTAATCCACCGGGCGTGTCAAATTTCAAAATAGCTTTTCAGCAAAAGCATACCAAGCATTTATGTAAGGACATCTCTCTCAGCAGACAAAACATTACAAACAGCTAGCAGCAAAGTAGATTGGTCAAATTCAGAAAAGCAATAAAATGAATTGCTTACCTTTGATGATCTTCGGATGTTTGCACTCACGAGACTCCCAGTTACACAATAAATGTTCCTTTTGTTCCATAAAGATTATTTTATATCCAATTGGTCCATTTGGTTGGCGCGTTATGTTCAGAAATCCACAGCCCGAGAGGTCACGACGGTGCAGACAAAAATTCCAAATAGTATCCGGAAAATTCGTAGAAACATGTCAAATGTTTTTTATAATCAATATTTTTTTACAATATATAATCGATAATATTTCAACCGGACTGTAGCTTCTTCAATAGGAGAGAGAGAGAAAATGTCTGCTCCACTCTGTTGGCGCATGCAAACGCTGCTGCCACCCAGCCATCCAATGACGCGATGTGATCTTTCTCGCTCATTTTTCAGAATAAAAGCCTGAAACTATGTCTAAAGACTTCACACCATGAGGAAGCCATAAGAAAAATAATCTGGTTGATATCCCTTTAAATGGAGGGTAAGCATGCAATGGAACAGAGAGCTTTCAGGAAAAATAGCACTTTCTGGTTGGATTTTCCTCAGGTTTTTGCCTGCAATATCAGTTCTGTTATACTCACAGACAATATTTTGACAGTTTTGGAAACTTTAGAGTGTTTTCTATCCTAATCTGGCAATTATATGCATATTCTAGATTATGGCCTGAGAAATAGGCAGTTTCATTCGGGTATGATTTTCATCAAAATATCAAAATACTGCCCCCTACACTCAACAAGTTAACAGGGATCTAAGCAAATTTGCGCACAACATTTGAGATAAATAAGCTTTTGATGCATATGGAACATTTCTAGGATCTTTTATTTCAGCTCATGAAACATGGAAGCAACACTTTACATGTTAAGTTTATATTTTGGTTCAGTATATATATTTCTGAATGACTCTTCAGGTTTGTTTGAGTGCCTTGTCAATGAAGTCTCTCTTTTCTCTCTTGTTCTTCGAGCACATATTCATTAGGCCGAGTTGATGAGTGAGCGTAGTTGGCGACCAATGTTTTATATTAATACCATAGATGACTAACAGGGGGTGCTGTTTTTAAACCCCCATGCCTCCATCTTGGGACTCTCCCACCATTGTAAATAATTATTTTGTAAGCTATAGAAATGTATTTATTAAAGGGATACTTTGGGATTTTGGCAATTAAGCCCTTTATCTAATTCCATAGAGTCAATGAACTCATGGATGCCATTTTTATGTCTGCATCCAGTATGAAGGAAGTTATAGGTAGTTTCGCAAGACAATGCTAATTAGCATTCGCTCAATGACTGGAAGTCTATGGTATCTACTAGCATGCTAGCAGTTAGCATAGACTTCCAATCTTTGCACTAATGCTATATATGTATTTAGAAAAACATTTTCTTTAAAGTACAGTTTTTTAAAAGTTCTAACGTTACTGTCCCCACTACAACAACAAAATGTTTAAATACATGTAATTTTTATTTAATTGAGGTACTGTATAATTCCATTAATTCCTATGGAGAACTGCTCCTTCTGAGGAGTGCCAATACGTCCGACCAGTGGCTTCAAAGCCTCTCATTGGCAAATACATAGCATCAGCAAGCCAGGGTTCATGTACATCATTGTTTGCAACTCATCAATTAATTAATTAATTCAGTCATGAGAATGCATGTTTAGGCCTATGCCAGGTAGTGTGATAGCTTAATAAATCAACTCCAGCACCCCTGATGAATAGAAGCGTGAGAACTTCCCATTCCATTCTCTCTCATCTAATCCTTAATGCATCCGCATGCTTCCCATCTTCCCATCGGTCTTCAGCAGATGGTTTTTTCAGCTGTTCGTGCACATTTCTTTTTCTTGAAGCAAGTCAAAGTTCGGTAGCTGGAGTCTTTGCCCATTTGTCGGTGATTGGTCAACTGTAGGAATTCTTCAATTAAGTGTTTATTGTCATTCAACGAGAGATCGTTTTCATGCATATTTTTCACTTGAGTAATACTGATGTAAAATTGTGCGACTAAGATCTCCTCTGCAAAAAAATCAAAAATTTATGACAGATTTCTTAAGTTATCTTTGACTAATTTGGACTATTTTGAGGAAGTGTATACCAGCTACGACGTCTGACGATGGACAAACAGCATTATTTTGTCTCATTTTTCAAGTGAAGATATTTTAAGGAAGTATGTGAGCACACTCAATCGGTTCGGGCTAGGTGCCAGCCAAACTGAAGCATGCGGAAGGCTTTAGTCTGGCTAACACGTAATGCTCAGCTTCTGGCTCAGCTCCTGACTTCAGTCTGCAATGAGTCGGCACAATGCATCGATAATGAAGGGGGCTGTGCTTTTACTGTTTGGCTCTCCGCTGTCATTCTCACTCAAACACCCACAGCAACACACAGCCCCTGAGCCCCACCCCTTTACATTACAACGGTTGAATTTTCAAATCCAAACAAATCCAAAACATTTTTTTTTTCCAGCTAGGTTATGCACACACTCTTTCACACACAGATGTACAGTCTAACACAGTGGTATTTCCACTTTTTCAGCAGGGACACACCACCCCACCCCATATCTCTTCCACACAACCATACATTTTTACATCAACAAATAACCTTCAATTAATTACATTTTCATCTTTCAAAATGAAGAGAACCAATCAATACATGTATAATAGCATTTTATTTTTCAATGTTTTTGTATGATACTTTTTTTATGTGCAGAACCCACTGCAATTGCCAGCAACTCCAACTTTGAATGCCTCGGCTCTAACAATGGAATGAACATTATCTCACAAAGCTACATTATCCGGAGCACCAGTCTGCTTGTGATAATGATGAAGCAGAATGTACACAGCTAAACTGAGCATACACATTCCCATTCAAACATCAAGTAATTTAGCAGTAGTACACATCCCAGACCGAATGTACTGTATCTTTGTGGGGTGTGTGAATATACCAGGGCATATTACTGTTGTTTGGGCCCTCTGCTCTGTACTGTGAGCTCACTGAGTCTTATTTTTAGGTGATTGACAGGGCTGGGAGGAGGGGAGAAGAGGAAACTGGAATGGGTTGACCCAGGAAGCAAATACAATACTTCTACTTACATCCTCTACCATTTGTATACGCTTTTCCTTAATGGCATGCTACATAAGTGTATTTTTAAATGTTTTGGGATGGCCATGTTCCCGTTGCATTTTGAATGTTCTCACAATCAAATGGGAGCCAGCCAAAATGGTTCTGATTGGGTTGTTTCTTATTAGCTGGCATAGCTAATCTGCATAGTAAATTGCATGTCTGTTGTCCATCTAAGCACAAATAGTGTAGTCTTTGGTTAGAGTGCCTTCTATTGACCCCATGAAGCCAGAGTAGCCTTCTGAGGGGTCAGTTGGTTAAAGGTCAGACAGAGTGGATACATTGCAGTATGGCTAGAGGAGAGGGATGGGATGGCACATACTTCCTGAGGCTGGCAGCTGAGTTGACACCGCAGCCGTAAACGGACTGCATGAAGAGTGTGTTTGAGTGTGTATGTTAGGGCATTTTAAATAATTTCACTATTTTAAATCATTTCCTAAGATGTTTTGGGATATCCGGATAGTTGATAGCGTGTTTTTTGTAACTTTGTTTATACTTGGACACTTGTTTGATGCCCAGCCTGCGTAACTCGAGAGAGACGGTGTGCGCTCCAGAATGTTGGGGGATGGGCAGGGGGCAGTGGTGTGTGTGACACTGGAGGGAGATAGAGGAAAAAGTAGCCACTGACTTCCGCTACAAACTTGTAAATGCAACAGGTCATCTCCACTACATGACCAAAAGTATGTGTACACCTGCTTATCAAACATCTCATTCAAAAATCATGGGCATTCATTTCGAATTGGTCCCCAGTTTTTTGCTATAACAGGCTCCACTCTTCTGGGAAGACTTTCCACTAGATGTTGGAACATTGCTGTGTGGGTTTGCTTTCATTCAGCCACCAGAGCACTGGTGAGGTCGGGAACTGATGTTGGGCGATTAGGCCTGGATTGCAGTCGGCATTCCAATTCATCCCAAAGGTGTTCAACGGGGTTGAGGTCAGGGCTCTGTTCAAGCCAGTCAAGTTATTCCACACTGATCTCGACAAACCATTTCTCTATGGACCTCACTTTGTGCACACTGGCATTGTCATGCTGAAACAGGAACGGGCCTTCCCCAAACTGTTACTACAAGTTGGAAGCAGAGAATCGTCTAGAATGTCATTGTATGTTGTAGCATTAAGATTTCCCTTCACTGGAACTAAGGGGCCTACCACGAACCACGAAAAACAGCCCGAAACCCTTATTCCTCCTTCACCAAACTTCAGTTGGCACTATTCATTAGGGCAGGTAGCGTTCTCCTAGCATCCAGCAAACCCAGATTAGTCTGTCGGACTGTCAGATGGGGAAGCGTGATTCATCACTCCAGAGAACGCGTTTCCACTGCTCCAGAGTCCAATGGCGGTGAGCTTTACACCACTCCAGCCGACACTTGGCATTTAGCATGGTGATTTTAGGCTTGTGTGCGGCTGCTCGGCCATGGAAACCCATTTCATGAAGCTCCCAACGAACAGTTCTTGTGGTGACGTTGCTTCCAGAGTCAGTTTGGAACACGGTAGTAAGTGTTGCAAATGAAGAAAATACAATTTTGACGCTCTATGCACTTCAGCACTCAGCAGTCTCATTCTGTGTGACGAACTGACTTGTTGGAAATTCTACTTGTTGCCATTCTATGACGGTGCCACGTTGACATACGCTGAGCTCTTCAGTAAGGCCATTCTACTGACAATGTTTGTCTATAGAGATTGTATGGCTTTTGGCTCAATTTTATACACCTGTCAGCAACAGGTGGGGCTCAAATAGCCAAATCCACTAATTTGAAGGAGGGTTAACATACAATACTTTTGTGTATATATAGTATATCATCCCATCTAACAGTGCCTATCTTTACTGCATCAAATCTATGTAAACATGCTAAGATAGCCAGTTAAGATGTTAAGATAGCCAGTTAAGATGTTAAGATAGCCAGTTACCAAGACTAGCTGAGGGTATTTTGCTGCGCTCCCCATCCTTGTCTATAACAACTCCATTCAGATTAAACAACAGCCTACCTGTCGGTTGCTCGTTGTAGCCTACTCCTTTTTATTTAGCTAACTTAATTCCGTAATTGTAGTCCATCTTGCCATGCCAAGAGTTTGCAAAGGGTGGCTACGTTGAAGAACATCAAATATCAAATATGTTTTGATAAAAACATTGGTTAGTACATGATTCCCATATGTGTTATTTCATAGTTTTAATGTCTTCGCTATTAATCTACAATGTAGAAAATAGTAAAAATAAAGAAAAACCCTTGAATGAATGAGTAGGTGTCCAAACTGTTGACTGTTACTGTTGATAATTGTATTTAATTGAGACAAAGCCTTTTCATTGTAAAAAAAAAACATTTCTCAAATGAATACTATCTCAAGTATTCGTATACTAACGTCCGTTCAGATATTCAAATATTAGAATAACCGTGCCCATCCCTAGCATGTGCGTGTGACTGTGTGTCATGAATTGCTGATTTTGTTATTGTTCCTGGAATGTGCTTGCTAAAAACAAGCACCTTATAGTTGAAGGTTATTTTCTTGAGTCCTAAAAGTGCATTGAAATATTTAGTAACTGTGCATACTTTGGAGAGATGTGTGACCACCTGGAGACACCAGTTAGACCCCTTATTGACAAATGCTGCGATAATAATGTTTGGATGATTTGGATGATGAACTGTTGCATCCTCACCTTTTGTTCTGATAATTTCCCCATAATCTCCAAAGTGCTCCCTTTCAATTGCCACCATGGTTATGCATATGCTTCTCATATTTCTTCTGTTTGAAGCAATTCAATTTGACCCTGTTCACATATGCCAATTCTCAAGAGTGTAAAGGGTTAAAAAAATCACAATACTGCTGATTTCCATTTCTCCCTGGTAGTTAATTCATTGGCCAATCACTGGTCACTGATTGAGAGAGTCCAAATAACTGGTGTTTTTTCCATGGTCTGAATTAATCCCACTACCTGTCTGGTAGCGGCCGAGATTGACAAAGTCCTGTAGCGGTGCTGTGTTGGTTGATTGGGTGGGTATGTGCTGTCCCAGTGAGAGGCAGTGGTCAAAGTGAAAGGGAAGGGTTTTAGATGTGATCATGCTGTGTATTTTCTCAGCAACATTATTTTATTATTATTTGTTATGGGCATATCATCATGGAACAATGTGAAACACTCCTAAAGCTATTAGTGCCACACTGGTCCTACACCTGGCCTGCCCTACAGATAAAAACACATACAAACGCGCGCGCACACACACACACACACACACACACACACACACACACACACACACACACACACACACACACACACACACACACACACACACACACACACACACACACACACACACAGAGAGAGAGAGAGACACACACACAGAGAGAGAGAGACACACACACACACACACAGACACACACACCTCACACAGCGTGTATGCTCAGCGTGATGGAACAAAGTCTGTTTGATCTTCATACAGTTCTAGCTGAGTGACATTAAGCCCATTTAGAAGTGCTTAGTCCTCTTCCACTGTGACCTAAAAACTAACAGAAACCTGTCCCTCTCCCCTCTTTCCCCTTCACTTCTCTATTTTATCTTTGCCTCTCACTCCCTTTTTATCTCTTCCTTTCCTCTCACTATCCCATCTCTTGCCCTCTTCTCTCTGTCTCCCCCCTCTCTCTCCCCCTTCATCTACCACTCTGCAGAAGTACAGGACTCAGGATGAAGATAGTTCAACCCCCCAGCAGGACCAAGGTCAGTCCCAGGCCTGTCCTCAGCACCCCTACCCTGGCTTGGAGGGCAGAGAGAGGGAGCTGCCGGGTAGCAACCACGGGACCCTCCGCAGCCACCATGGAACCCTGGACAGGCACCACCACAACAGGGGGGAGAGAGAGGGTACAGAGGGCAGGGGAGAGGGACTGCCAGAGCTGGCCCAGGTAGCAGAGAAGAAACTGTCCCGAATAGAGAACGTTCACGGATACGTCTCCCATGCACACATCTCCCCTACGAAGGTAGGACACAGCTATGTACTGTACATGTTTGAATTGTTAACACAGAGAAACATGCAATACATTATTGCAAGCAACATGAAAGTGAAACGTAGCCTTTGTTGATGTACTGTATGACCCTTCTCCCCCTCCGTCCTCTTCTTCTTTCTCTTTATCTGGTCTTCACTTTCCTATTTACACACACTGTACCTTATCCCACACTCTTAGCACACACTCATACACAATATCATAATGGAATCTCCCTGCAGTGATGCATCAACACACAAAGCACAAGAGGAATGAGAAATTCTTCCATGACTGTTTAAACACATCTCAATGTTTGCATAGACTCCCCCCAGCAAACCGGGAACATTCCCAGAACATTAGCTAAGATTATAGTTAAGGTTTTATCAGATAATGGTTTTGACAACAATATATTTTTCATGTTTTAATTGAAATATTCTCTTTTTTTGTTGTTGAATTTTACCCCTTTTTCCTCGGTATCCAAATGTTTTAGTAGCTACTATCTTGTCTCATCGCTACAACTTCCGTACAGGCTCGGGAGAGACGAAGGTTGAAAGTCATGTGTCCTCTGATACACAACCCAACCAAGGCGCACTGCTTCTTAAGACAGTGCGCATCCAACACGGAAGCCAGCCGCACCAATGTGTCAGAGGAAAACACCGTGCACCTGGCAACCTTGGTTTGCGCGCACTGTGCCTGGCCCACCACAGGAGTCGCTGGTGCGCGATGAGACAAGGACATCCCTACCGGTGCCCCACAGACCTCCCGGTCGCAGCCGGTTATGACAGAGCCTGGGTGCAAACCCAGAGTCTCTGATGGCACAGCTGGCGCTGCAGTACCCTTAACCCTTAACCACTGCGTCACCCGGGAGGCCCCCTAATTTAAATATTCTCTATAACAACCACCACAGAATATTCTAAAAAAGTTAATTAGGTTTCCAGGTAATGTAATAGCACAATGTACCAGTAATGTTTTCCCAGCAAACCAAAATTAGTTCTGTGAAAGCTCCCACATTTTGTCATATCACAAAAACTGTCGAGTTGTGCTGATGATAATACAATGTTTGTATAACACATTTGTGTGATGTTTCAAGAACGTTCCCAGACACCTTTTGCCTGTTCTGTAATGGTTCCCAGAATGTTTCATTAGGTTGTGGGAACAGTCTGGTGTGAACATTGTGGGAACATCACAAAAGATATGTCCCCAAAACACCAAATACTGTCCAGTTGTGCGGCTGATTTATACAATGTTTATTGTAGGGTGCTAAAAACATTCACCTGTGCTGGCATTCCGATAATGTTTGTATCAGAGTGCAAAAAAACATTCATTTAATGTTGCAAGAATGTTGACAGAACAGCCTTTCAGAGTTCTTTAAATGTTCCCAGAACATGAATTAGGTTGTGGGAATAGTATGAGAGATTGGTTCCCAAAACACAAAATATGCTCAGTTACATTCATACAATGTTTAAGTTAGCTTGCACAGGACATTCCATTAATGTTGCAAAAATATTATTGGGATATTGAGACAGGTTGCACAAAACATTCCCACAATGTTGCATACTGTTCCACAATTTCCAAATAAGTATGTTTTTATGACATTCATATCATTTTTGTTTTAGGTTTAACATAATATTCCATTGATGTTCACGCTATATACATTTTACTTGTCGTGGAGGTCCTCCAAACATTTAGAAAATGTTTTACCTAACATTCTCAGCATGCAAATTTGTAGCTCCTTAAAGCAGATTGGAATACATCCCCATTATGTTTCTCTCCAGATTGAATGGCAATTCACATTTGAGGACTGTATTGAAGTCCCACTACAAGGTGTGAAAGATACATGGCATTTTAATTTCATTCATATGATACTGAAAAGCATTTAATCATACAAACACAAGTTTTACCATTAATTTTTTGACAAACAGCACATTATTTCATTCATAGAACATTTAATCATACAAACACAACTGTGTTTTTTCGCATTATATGTTGACAATAAGCACATGCTGGGTTTGAACCTGCACTGTTTGGTTTCCAAGACAGGTCTTTTGTCCTTTGCGCCACCTGGGAAGCACTTGTATATTTACATTTTTCGGAATATAGCCATAGCAGTATGGACAATCAGGAACTCCATGCTTCTGATTTAGTCTTCTTAGACATAATTAACCCATGGACATACTGGTAACTGGGTTATTCGTCATCGCTTCACCCATCCTCTCTATACAGTATTCTACATATTTCTGGGCCCATATTTCCAAGGTATCCAAGACTGAGTGCTGATCTAGGATAGGTTTTGCTTCTCAGATCGTGAAAAATAAAAGATCTGGCTTAGCAGCCAAACATTGCATGCTAAAACCCACATGTGCAGATTCTCTAAATATGAAGTGTAAAAAATATGGTTGTGTCTGTATGATTAAAATGCTGTTCAAATGTCCAATGAATCAGTGACTTGTGGTGAAATCTGAGGTCAGACGTGATGACGTGAAATAAATTGGTGCCAAAAACTGAAAAATGTTGTGCCACCAGGGGAAAATGTTAGTCTGGAGCCCTGCTACAAGGGGAATGTTTTAATACTGTAGTGGACAAAGATGAGAAGAATGTTTGTGCCGTCAAATGCAGGCTAATGTGCATTTCGCTATTCAGGTAGGAGGCAATTTTGGAACATTCATTTATAAATGTTTTCGTATTCATAATTTGTTTTATCATTATTATTATACTGTATATCATTGTTATTATTGTAGGCAAATTTATTAAAACGTAACTACCAAAAGGCGACAAATTACGTGTAATGTCCATAGGCAGGAACGAGCTCTGCCTATCTGATTACTTTTTTCACGCCAATACACATGCACATTTATTATTTGAGTGCAAGGTCAGCATCCCAGAGTCGCCTCTTCACTGTTGATGTTGATACTGGTGTTTTGAAGGTACTATTTAATGCAGCTGCCCGTTGAGGACTTGTGAGGCGTCTGTTTCTCAAACTTGACACTCTGATGTACTTGTCCTCTTGCTCAGTTGTGCACCGGGCCTCACACTCCTCTTTCTATTCTGGTTAGTGCCAGTTGGCGCTGTTCTGTGACGAGAGTAGTACACAGCTTTGTATGAGATCTTCAGTTTCTTGGCAATTTCTCACATGGAATAGCCTTAATTTCTCTGAACAAGAATAGAGTGTCGAGTTTCAGAAGAAAGGTATTTGTTTCTGGACATTTGAGCCTGTAATCGAACCCACAAATTCTGATGCTCCAGATACTCAACTAGTCGAAAGAAGGACATTTTTTTGCTTCTTTAATCTGCACAAAGGTTTTCTAATGATCAATTAGCCTTTTAAAATTATAAACTTGGAATAGCTAACACAACATGCCATTGGAACACAGGAGTGATGGTTGCTGATAATGGGCCTCTGTACGCCTATGTAGACATTCCAGAAAAAATCTGACATTTCCAGGTACAATAGTAATTTACAACATTAACAATGTCTACACTGTATTTCTGATCAATTTGATGTTATTTTAATGGAAAAATAAATAGTTTTTCTTTCAAAAACAAGGACATTTCTAAGTGACCCCAAACTTTTGAATGGTAGTGTACACAGCAAGGCTACCTTTCCCCTGGCCTCTTTGCAAATATTTACCAGAAATTGGGGAGTAGTAGTTCACAAATCGATTTTATCATGCAGAAAAAACATGAAGATGACAAAATTAAAATTAAATAATGTGCAGATTGTCAACATATGTGTAAAAAAAATATGGTTGTGCCTGTGTGATAAAATGCTGTTCAAATGTCCTATGAATGCGAATTGCCATTAGATCTGGAGAGAAACATAATAGGGATGTATTCCAACCTGCGTTGCTATGCTTTAAGGAGCTACAAATTTGCATGCTGAGAATGTTGTCGTAATATTTGGTAAAACGTATGTTCTTGCAATGTTCTGAGGACCTCCATGTCACGCCCTGGTCTTAGTATTTTGTGTTGTCTTTATTATTTTGGTCAGGCCAGGGTGTGACATGGGTATTTGTGGTGTGTTTTGTCCAGTTTTTTTGTAGGTAATGGGATTGTGGTGTAGTATAGTAGTCTAGGAAAGTCTATGGTTGCCTGGAGTGGTTCTCAATCAGAGGCAGGTGTTTATCGTTGTCTCTGATTGGGAACCATATTTAGGCAGCCATATTCTTTGAGTGTGTTGTGGGTGATTGTTCCTGTCTCTGTGTTTGTTTGCACCAGATAGGGCTGTTTTGGTTTTTCACGTTACGTTTATTGTTTTTGTATTGTTCGTCATTATCTTTATTAAAGATGTATGAAGATAACCACGCTGCATTTTGGTCCTCCGATCCTTCTCGCCTCTCCTCTTCAAATGAAGAGGAGGAAAACCCTAACACTCCAAGACAAAGTAAAATTCTTGCAACATCAAAGGAATGTTTTGTGCAACCTGATACAAACATTATCTGAATGTCAGCACAACTGGACAGTTTTAGAGTTGTGGGAACCTATCTCCTGTCATATCCCAACAATGTTGACATATCCTAAAGAAACATTCTGGGACCTGTTAAAGAACCGCCAAAATGTGTTCTGGGAATGTTCTTGTAACATCAGGTGAATGTTTTTTTACACCCTAAACGAAACATTGTAGAATCATCCGCACAACTGAAATGTTTTAAGATCCCCATTAGCTGCAGCCAAGGAAGTTATTTAAACAACTTATTATGGCTGCAATCCCGTTAACGGGATCGATATGACAACAGCCAGTGAAAGTGCAGGGCGTCAATTCAAAACAACAGAAATCTCATAATTAAAATGCCTCAAACATACATGTATCTTATAACGTTTTAAAGGTAATCTTGTTGTTAATCCCACCACAGTGTCCGATTTCAAATAGGCTTTACAGCGAAAGCACCACAAATGATTATGTTAGGTCACCACCAACTCACAGAAAAACACAGCCATTTTTCCAGCCAAAGAGAGGAGTCACAAAAAGCACAAATAGAGAGAAAATGAATCACTAACCTTTAATGATCTTCATCAGATGACGCTCATAGGACTTCATGTTACACAATACATGTATGTTTTGTTTGATAAAGTTCATATTTATATTTCAAAAATCTGAGTATACATTGGCGTGTTACGTTCACTAGTTCCAAAAACATCCAGTGATTTTGCATAGCCACATCAATTCAACAGAAATACTCATCATAAATGTTGACACACAAGTTTTACACATGGAATTTATGGAAAAAGCAAACCATGCAATAATCTAAGACGGCACTCAGAATTTTTTACATTTTATTCGCTATGTTGGAGTCAACAGAAATCAGAAATAACATTATAAATATTCCCTTACCTTTGATGATCTTCATCAGAATGCACTCCCAGGAATCCTAGTTCCACAATAAATGCTTGATTTGTTCGATAATGTCCATTATTTATGTCCAAGTAGCTACTTTTGTTAGGGATTTGGTATACAAATCCAAATGCTCGTGCAGGTCGAGCATAATGTCGGGCTGGGTTGAAAATCGACCGACCTCAGATTTCTCACTTCCTGTTTGGATTTCTTCTCAGGTTTTGCCTGCCATATGAGTTCTGTTATACTCACAGACATCATTCAAACAGTTTTAGAAACTTCAGAGTGTTTTCTATCCAATACTAATAATAATATGCATATATTAGCAACTGGGACTGAGGAGCAGGCCGTTTACTCTGGGCACCTCTGGGCACCTTTCATCCAAGCTACCCAAGCCCCTGCAGCCATAAGAAGTAACATTTAAGGCAGTTATATACACTTAAACATATGACATGACATTACATTTCATAACACTTTTCACAACACATTACATGTGTTCACTCAGGCCACTACTCTACTACCACATATCTACAATGCAAAATCCATTTGTAAGTGTGTGTAGAGTGTGTGTATTATCATGTGTATGTGTAAGCGTGTGTCTGTGCCTGTGTGTGTCTCTTTACAGTCCCCGCTTATCCATAAGGTGTATTTTTATCTGTTTAAAAAAAAATCTGATTCAACTGCTTGCATCAGTTATGAAGAGACCTCTAGTGGCATGTCTTGTGGGGTATACATGGGTGTCAGAGCCGTGTGCTAGTTGTTTAAACATATACCTTGTGCATTCAGCATGTCAACACTTCTTATAAAAACAAGTTGTGTTGAAGTCAATCACTCCTCCACTTTGAGCCATGAGTGATTTGCAGGCATATGCACATTTAAGGGCCAGCCGTGCTGCCCTGTTCTGAGCCAATTTTACGAGGTCCCTCTTTGTGACTGAACAGTAGTCCAGGTGCGAGAAAACTAGGGCCTGTAGGACCTGCCTTGTTGATAGTGTTGTTATAAAGGCAGTGCAGCGCTTTATTATAGACAGACTTCTCCCTATCTTAGCTACTATTGTATCTACATGTTTTGATCATGACATTTTACAATCCAGGGCTACTCCAAGCAGTGTAATCACCTCAACTTGCTCAATTTCCACATTATTTATTACAATATTTAGTTGGGGTTTAGTGAATGATTTATCACGAATAAAATGCTTTTAGTTTTGGAAATATTTAGGACTAACTTATTACTTGTCACCCATTCTGAAACTAACTGCAGCTCTTTGTTAAGTGTTGCAGTGATTCCAGTCGCTGTAGTAGCTGATGTGTATAGTGTTGAATCATCTGCATACATAGACACACTGGCTTTACTCAAAGCCATTGGCATATCATTAGTGTTGATTGAAAAGAGTAAGGGGCCTAGACAGGTGCCCTGGGGAATTCCTGATTATACCTGTATTATGTTTGAGAGGCTTCCATTAAAGAACACCCTCTGTGTTCTGTTAGACAGGTAACTGTTTGTCCACAATATAGCAGGGGGTATAAAGGCATAACACATACTTTTTTTCCAGTAGCAGACTATGATCGATAATGTCAAAATCCACACTGAAGTCTAACAAAACAGCTCCCACAATCTTTTCATCATAAATTTCTCTGTCAATCATCAGTCATTTGTGTAAGTGTCGTGCTTTTCGAATGTCCAAATGTTCAAATGCAGGCTGTATCACAACCAGCTGTGATTGGGAGTCCCATAGGGCGGCCCACAATTGTCCCAGGTTTGGCAGGTGTGGGCTGTCATTGTAATATATATATAAATATATATATATATATATATATATATATATATATATATATATATATATATGCATGCCGGAAGTCTGTTGTCAATTTATTTACTGTAAAATACCATTGTATCTGGTCAAACACCATTTTTTCCAAAGGTTTACTAAGGGTTGGTAACAGCCTGATTGGTCAGCTATTTGAGCCAATAAAGGGGCCTTTAAGCTGTCATTGCAAATAAGAATTTGTTCTTAAATGACTTGCCTAGTTAAATAAAGGTTCAATCAAAAAATACATGTTGATGATTTCATTCCTGTGCTGTAAGTACCCTGGTAGGATGACTGATAACCTGAACCAGGTTGCTGGCACTGGCAACAGTTTAAAGTTTTTTCATAAGTGATTAAAGCCAGTCAATATTTAAAATCACCCAGAAAATAAACCTCTATGTTGATATCACATACATTATCAAGCATTTCACACGTTGTCCAGATACGGACTGTTAGCACTAGGTGGTCTATAGCAACTTCCCACAAGAACGGGCTTTAGGTGAGGCAGATGAACCTGTAGCCATGTTACAACAGTATTTAACATTTTGTGATGTACCCACAATGTTCCCAACAGACCGTTTCCACAACATAATGAAATATTCCGGGAACCTTTGAAAAACACATTAAATAATGTTCTAGGAACGTTCTTGCAACATCAGGTGAATGTTTTATACAAATATTATATAATCACCAGCATGACTGGACAGTTTTTGTGTAAAGAGAACATTTTCCTTGACCTAACGAATGTTATGGGAACTATCAAAAATACAGTTTTGGTAAGCTGGGCAGGTATTACACATAGTAGACAGCCATGGTAAGAACCAGGGATAGAAACAAGCATTAGCGTATATGTATTCACTTGTTTGTGTGTTTACCAGAGACTGTATTGTGTTTACATACTCTTTTGACTATGGTCTCTCTGGAAACATTTAGTCTTCAAGCCGAACCCTTTCGGTTTCCATGTAGCTGGAACCAAAAAGGGTTCTTCAAAGGGTTCTCCTATGGGGACGGCCAGAGAACCTATTTAGGTTCTAGATAGCACCTTTCTTTCTAAGAGTGTAGTGTTGTGTGAGGTTCATTGTCAATAATGGATGCCTTCTCCCACCTAGTGGATAATTTCCGTCACTGCAGCTGTGTGGACAATACTTCTATGCAAGTGAAATACTTTGCTGAATCCCATATCGACCACAAGCACCTTGGCACATGTCGTAGCTCAGTCAAGGTTGGATAGGTAAAATAAATATAATAATAGCTCCACCTGGCCTTTTGAATTCTGGTTATATTTATTAAACTATTGACACAGACACTAAACATTGAAGTTCTGTACTAGATTTTAGCCATAAAGCTAATTTAGTAAACATACTGTCAGTGTTTTTATCAAGTAAACTATTTAATGATGCCTTTGACTCTTTTTAAAGATTCATTGTGACTAGTGTTTTGTTCAGTCTGTGGTCTGTGTGTCTCTCTGTTGGGTTATTTTGGTGGGGCCGCAGCTGGTGTGTTTGTGTTTGTGTGTCACAATATCATCACAGTGGTCTGCTTGGCTCTGTAGGCCCTAACAGATGGAGCAGCCATCTTGTTTCTCTCCAGGACTCTGGTACTGCAGGGCTCATGTACTGGCCAACACAACACACACAGAGAGAAGCATAGGAACAACTCTGTCATTTGGGACACACATTTTGCTATGGGGGTCAGGGGACATACCCCCAAATTTTAAATGCTAATTTCTAGTGACTTTTGAGAAAAGGATACAGACAAATATTAACTTACAAATGGGCAAATTTACAAGGCTAAGGGTGGCATTGCAGAGGGTCACTTACTCTGGTACAGTCCAATCAGTCTTAGGGCCATGGCCATTCGTATTGTACTGAATATCAGTGTGACTGTGAATGTGGATATATTCAATTATCCTTTTCACATGTGAGTTCCAAATACACTACCATTCAAAAGTTTGGGGTCACTTAGAAATGTCCTTGCTTTTGAAAGAAAATAACATCTTATTCCAGTTGTGTGGGCGCATTCCACAAAACTGTTTATCATGTTCACCTTAATCACTGCCCCCATTTGGAGTTTATAGTCAAGCACAAAGTCCGGTTTGATCTTTTTCTCTCTTGTCAGGTGGTTCACCTTCCACGTGACCAACATGGTTGCTGTATGGACAGTGGAGAGGATATGGACATCTAGTTTGTCATGCCACCTACTGCCAGCTGTTGACCATTCTCCTTGAACTCTACCTCCCCGCTCTGTATCTTCTTACTTCCAAATTCTAGCATCCCATTCCATTTTCGGCTAGACTGTGCCACAGGCCCCTGTGCTGTTGGAGAGCAGATGCTGGAAAACTGTGGGACTGCTGTACCAATTGTCCACATACAAAGTGTGTCCCTTCGCGAGACGAGGAGCCAGTAAGCTCATCACCAAGCCCCTCATAATGTTGGATGCCAGTGGTGGACCCTGTGTAGACCAGACTATAATGACCTGGACAGATCCTGTTTTCACAAGACACATAACAAAGAACTAACAAACCTATGCCTTTTGGAGGGAATGCATAGATGGAACTCCAGCAAACCCTTCCATAACACAAGGGACTTGTCAATGAATAGGTCCTTGTATAGCACAAAGGGGAGGCAGCACAGCCTAGTGGTTAGAGTGTTGGACGGGTAAACGGAAGGTTGCAAGTTCAAACCCCCAAGCTGACAAGGTAAAAATCATCTGTTGTTCTGCCCATGAACAGGCAGTTAACCCACTGTTCCTAGGCCATCATTGAAAATAAGAATTAGTTCTTAACTGACTTGCCTAGTTAAAACCTGTTGGGACAGTATTTTCATTTTTGGAAACAAAACTATAGAAATATTTTGTCAGGACAAGATGCTAGAATATGCATATAATTGACAGCTTAGGATAGAAAGTACGCTAAAGTTTCCAAAACTGTAAAAATATGGTCTGTGAGTATAACAGAACTGATGTTGCAGGTGAAAGCCTGAGAAAAATCCAATCCAGAAGTGCCTCATGTTTTGAAAGCGCTGCGTTCCAATGCGTCCCTGTTGAGCAGTGAATGGGCTATCAACCAGATTACTCTTTTTCCGTATTCCCGAAGGTGCCTACAGCATTGTGACATAGTTTTACGCATTTATGTTGAAGAATACCCGTAATTGGCTACATTGCGCAAGTGGTCACCTGATGCTCCCAGAGAGATTCTCACGTAAAATACAGAGGTAGCCATTACTCCAATCGGTCCTACTGAAAAATGAATTGTCCTGATGGATATATTATCGAATAGATATTTGAAAAACACCTTGAGGATTGATTATAAACGTTTGCCATGTTTCTGTTGATATTATGGAGCCAAATTGGAATATTTTTTGCCGTTTTCGTGACTGTAATTTCCGGGTGATTTCTCAGCCAAACGTGAAGAACAAACGGAGCTATTCCGCCTACAAAAATAATATTTTTGGAAAAAAGGAACATTTGCTATCTAACTGGGAGTTTCGTGAGTGAAAACATCCGAGGCTCATCAAAGGTAAACGATTTCATTTGATTGCTTTTCTGATTTCCGTGACCAAGTTACCTGCTGCTAGCTGGACAAAATGCTATGCTAGGTTATCGATAGACTTACACAAATGCTTGTCTAGCTTTGGCTGTAAAGCATATTTTGAAAATCTGAGATGACAGGGTGATTAACAAAAGGCTAAGCTGTGTCTCAATACATTTCATTTGTGATTTTCATGAATAGGAATATTTTCTAGGAATATTTATGTCTGTTGCGTTATGCTAATTAGTGTCAGGCGATGATTACGCTCCCTCATGTGGGATGGGGAGTCATTAGAGGTTAAATAAAGGTAAAAAAATAAATAAAAATGACCCGACCAAATGCTTTCCATGAGAAGGACTGTTTCCAGGAAGTTATACATTTTCCTGATTGTGGTTGTCACCCATTTAGCAAGCTTCCCCCTCATTCCTGACTCTCTCTTCTCCTGTAGCTACAAGGCATAGCGATTGGTCTCCTCCACTATGTCTCCCACCAGCTCCTCTGTCAGAAACAGTTTGAAGCACTCTGCCTCAACGGGCGATGGCAAGGGGTTTGCACTCCAGACTGGGACTCCTCAAAGCCAACAGCAGGGCCAGGAGGGGTGAAATGACTAGCGGCCTCCCAGCTACCTCCGTTCCCCGTATTTCACCCACTGTTGGTCTGCCTCCATCACCAGCATCTTCAGAGAAACCTGGGACTTTGTTGGTGGGCAAGGGGTCCTCCGATTCAGGGTTCTCAATGGCCACAAGGTTTGGGGGGGCAGGTTCTTCACTGTCACTGTCAGAATCTGATTCCTCACTTTCATACCCAGAATTTCAGCATTTGTGAGTTGTCTCCTTTTGAAAAACATTGCTAATGATACAGCTTAGCCCATTAGCTACATACATAAAACAACAACACTCGCGTAACCTCTGACACTCACTTGGAGCCATTCAGTGTTGTTGTTTTATGCATGTAGCTAATGGGCTAAGCTGTATCATTGACTGCCGGCACGTGCTAATTGTATCAATAAATGATCAGAAAATGGTTTGTGTGGTAATCATGTATTTATTTACTGTTTTATTCACATGTTTTCAAGTACTGGTGTTGACAAATAATGCATTCTGATTCTTGCATAGATTGTAATGGACACATACTGTATGATGTGTGTAAAACATTTTTTTTAAAGTTGTACTGATTATGATGAGTTAATGCTAAGGTAATTGCCAACTATGTGTGGAGCCATGTTTGTTGACATTATACAAAGATGTTATAGCAAAATGAGGTGAAGGGAAGGTTCACTCGTCTTTTGAGTAAGAAGTGAATGATTCCACAAGTGAATGATTGTACACGACACACCCCCTTCAACATGCATACTGCAAACAGACCCAACACATTTTGTCGCCTCTTCTTTGGTTGAAGCAAAACAAATAACAAGGCGGATTGCACAAACTCTGGGATTACTTTAGACTTTTAGAAAGTGTTTTACTCAATTATTTTGTTCACTGGTGAGCTCACCCGTAATGTGATGAATTGTAAATAGTAATTGCTATTAGCAAATTCATATTATGGTTTCTGTCAGTAGAGAGTTAGCTAACTATGACCGCTTGTGTTATCGCACTCTTTCCTCAGTTAGCACTTGGACTAATGTAGCCTTCATTTTCCTATTTGGATGAGAATTGTGTTAAGCTGGTCCAACTGCTGTGAATGTCTGAACATTGTATCCAAAAATTGTCATGTCTTGTTATGTCTGTTCCTGTCCTTTCTCTTCACTCTGTCTTCTGCTGGTCTTTTTTAGGTTACCTTCTCTGTCTCTCATTCTTCAGCTGTTCTACATCTCCCCTAACTAGCTCATTCACTCTTTCACACCTGTTCTCTCTTCCCCCTCTGATTAGGTCTCTATTTCTCTCTCTGTTCCTGCTACTTTCAGTGTCTGATTCTTGTTTGTGTTTTTGATGCCAGAAGCAAGCTGTCGTCTCGTTTGCTTCCACCTTGTCCTATCCTGTCGGAGTATGCCTGGCAGGTGCATCCTGCACTATACTACGTTCTTTTTGTTCCATTGTCAACGTTGGAAGAGGATTTATGCCATTCCTGTTTTTCATTAAAGAACTCTGTTTTCTGTTAAAACCGCTTTTGGGTCTTCACTCAAGTACATAACAGAAGAATCAGACCAAGAATGGACCCAGCGGCTCCGGACCCTTTTCACTCCGCCGTCGAGATCCAGGGAGCGATGCTAGGCAGACACGAGGAGGAATTGTCTGCTGCTCGACATGCCGTTGAGACCCTGGCCGTCCAAGTCTCCGACCTCACAAGACAGGTTCACCAACTCCACCTCGATCCACCGCCCACTTCCAGGGTTTCCGAGTCTCCGGAGCCCAGGATCAACAACCCGCCCTGTTACTCAGGGGAGCCCACTGAGTGCCGCTCATTCCTCACTCAGTGTGATGTGGTGTTCTCTCTCCAGCCCAACACTTACTCCAGGAGCGCAGCCCGCACGCCTACGTCATTTCTCTCCTCACCGGACGGGCGCGTGAGTGGGGCACGGCAATCTGGGAGGCGAGGGCTGAGTGTATTAACCAGTTTCAGGACTTTAAGGAGGAGATGATACGGGTTTTTGACCGTTCTGTTTTTGGGGAGGAGGCTTCCAGGGCCCTGTCTTCCCTATGTCAGGGAATCGATCCATAACGGATTATTCTATTGAGTTTCGCACTCTCGCTGCCTCTAGTGACTGGAACGAGCCGGCTTTGCTCGCTCGTTTTCTGGAGGGTCTCCTCGTCGAGGTTAAGGATGAGATCCTCTCCAGGGAGGTTCCTTCCAGTCTGGACTCCTTAATAGCTCTCGCTATTCGCATAGAGCGACGGTTTGATCTTCGTCGCCGAGCACGTGGAAAGGAGTTCGCGTTCTCCGTTGCTCCCTCTCCACATCACTGCCACCTGCCGCATCACTGCCACCCTCCCCGCCGGCTCGGATGCTGAGCCTATGCAGCTGGGGGTATCCGCATCTCGGCCAAGGAGAAGGAACGGAGAATCACCAATCGCCTCTGTCTCTACTGCGGCTCCGCTGGTCATTTTGTCACCTCATGTCCAGTAAAAGCCAGAGCTCATCAGTAAGTGGAGGGCTACTGGTGAGCGCAACTACTCAGGCCTCTCCTTCTGGATCACGCACTACCTTTCCGGTCCATCTCCGCTGGCCCGGTTCATCTGCTTCCTGCAGTGCCTTGATAGACTCTGGGGCGGAGGGCTGTTTTATGGACGAGACCTGGGCTCGGGAACATGATATTCCTCTCAGACAGTTAGGGGAGCCAACGGCCTTGTTCGCTTTAGATGGTAGTTCTCTCCCCAAGATTCAGCGTGAGACGCTGCCTTTAACCCTCACTGTCTCTGGTAATCATAGCTAAACCATTTCTTTTTTTAATTTTTCGTTCACCTTTTACACCTGTTGTTTTGGGTCATCCCTGGCTAGTGCGCCATAACCCTTCTATTAATTGGTCTAGTAATACTATCCTATCCTGGAATGTTTCTTGTCATGTGACCTGTTTAATGTCTGCTATCCCTCCTGTTTCCTCTGTCTCTTCTTCACAGGAGGAGCCTGGCGATTTGACAGGGGTGCCGGAGGAGTATCACGATCTGCGCACGGTGTTCAGTCGTTCCAAGGCCACTTCTCTCCCTCCACACCGGTCGTATGACTGTAGTATTGATCTCCTTCCGGGAACTACTCCCCCGGGGTAGATTATACTCTCTGTCGGCTCCCGAACGTAAGGCTCTCGAGGATTATTTGTCGGTTTCGCTCGACGCCGGTACCATAGTCTCCTCCTCCTCTCCCGCCGGAGCGGGGTTTTTTTTTGTTCAGAAGAAGGACGGGTCCCTGCGCCCATGCGTGGATTATCGAGGGCTGAATGACATAACAGTTAAGAATCGTTATCCGCTTCCTCTTATGTCTTCAGCCTTCGAGATCCTGCAGGGAGCCAGGTTTTTCACCAAATTGGACCTTCGTAACGCCTACCATCTCGTGCGCATCAGGGAGGGGGACGAGTGGAAGACGGCGTTTAACACTCCGTTAGGGCACTTTGAATACCGGGTTCTTCCTTTCGGCCTCGTTAACGCTCCAGCTGTCTTTCAGGCACTAGTTAACGACGTCCTGAGAGACATGCTGAACATTTTTGTTTTCGTTTACATGGACGATATCCTGATTTTTTCACCGTCTCTCTCGATTCATGTTCAGCACGTGCGACGCGTCCTCCAGCGCCTTTTGGAGAACTGTCTTTATGTGAAGGCTGAGAAGTGCACTTTTCATGCCGCCTCTGTCCCTTTTCTCGGTTCCGTTATTTCCGCTGAGGGCATTAAGATGGATCCCGCTAAGGTCCAGGCTGTCATTGATTGGCCCGTTCCTAAGTCACGCGTCGAGCTGCAGCGCTTTCTGGGCTTCGCTAATTTCTATCGTCGTTTCATCCGTAATTTCGGTCAGGTGGCAGCTCCCCTCACAGCCCTTACTTCTGTTAAGACGTGCTTTAAGTGGTCCGTTTCCGCCCAGGGAGCTTTTGATCTTCTTAAGAATCGTTTTACATCCGCACCTATTCTTGTTACACCTGACATCTCTAGTCAGTTTGTTGTTGAGGTTGACGCGTCAGAGGTGGGCGTGGGGGCCATTCTTTCTCAGCGCTCTCTCTCTGACGGCAAGGTCCATCCTTGCGCGTTTTTCTCTCATCGCTTATCGCCGTCAGAACGTAACTATGATGTTGGTAATCGCGAACTGCTCGCCATCCGCTTAGCCCTAGGCGAATGGCGACAGTGGTTGGAGGGGCGACCGTTCCTTTTGTCGTTTGGACTGACCATAGGAACCTTGAGTACATCCGTTCAGCCAAACGACTTAATGCGCGTCAGGCTCGTTGGGCTCTGTTTTTCGCTCGTTTCGAGTTTGTTATTTCTTATCGTCCGGGCTCAAAAACACCAAGCCTGATGCTTTATCTCGTCTCTTCAGTTCTTCTGAGGTCTCCACCGACCCCGAGGGATTCTCCCTGAAGGGCGTGTTGTCGGGTTGACTGTCTGGGGAATTGAGAGGCAGGTAAAGCAAGCACTCGCTCACACTCCGTCGCCGCGAGCTTGTCCTAGGAACCTTCTGTTCGTTCCCGTTCCTACTCGTCCGGCCGTTCTTCAGTGGGCCCACTCTGCCAAGTTAGCCGGCCACCCCGGCGTTCGGGTACGCTCGCTTCCATTCGCCAGCGTTTCTGGTGGCCCACTCGGGAACGTGACGCGCGTCGATTTGTCGCCGCTTGTTCGGTCTGCGCGCAGACTAAATCTGGGAACTCTCCTCCTGCCGGCCGTCTCAGACCGCTTCCCATTCCCTCTCGACCGTGGTCTCACATCGCTTTAGATTTCATCACCGGACTGCCTTCATCAGCGGGGAAGACAGTTATTCTTACGGTTGTCGATAGATTCTCTAAGGCGGCTCATTTCATTCCTCTCGCTAAGCTCCCTTCTGCTAAGGAGACGGCTCAGATCATTATCGAGAATGTTTTCCGAATTCATGGCCTTCCGTCTGACGTCGTTTCCGACAGAGGCCCGCAGTTCACGTCTCAATTTTGGAGGGAGTTTTGCCGTTTGATTGGGGCTTCCGTCAGTCTCTCGTCCGGCTTTCATCCCCAGTCTAACGGTCAAGCCCGAACGGGCCAATCAGACTGTTGGTCGCATTTTACGCAGTCTTTCTTTCGTAACCCTGCGTCTTGGTCAGAACAGCTCCCCTGGGCAGAGTACGCCCACAACTCGCTTCCCTCGTCTGCTACCGGTCTATCTCCTTTTCAGAGTAGCCTCGGGTACCAGCCTCCGCTGTTCTCATCTCAGCTCGCCGAGTCCTGCGTCCCCTCCGCTCAGGCTTTTGTCCAGCGTTGCGGCGCACCTGGAAGGGGGTCAGGTCGGCACTTTGCCGTAATAGGGCGCAGACTGTGAGGGCCGCTAATAAGCGTAGGACCAAGAGTCCTAGATATTGTTGCGGTCAGAGAGTATGGCTCTCCACTCAGAACCTTCCCCTGAAGACAGCTTCTCGCAAGTTGGCCCCGCGGTTCATTGGTCCGTTCCGTATTTCCCAGGTCATTAATCCTGTCGCAGTGCGACTTCTTCTCCCGCTATCTTCGTCGCGTTCACCCGGTCTTCCATGTCTCCTGTGTTAAGCCCGTTCTTCGCGCCCCCGCTCGTCCCTCCCCCCCATCCTTGTCGAGGGCGCACCCATCTACAGGGTTCGTAAGATTTTGGACATGCGCCCTCGGGGCCGTGGTCATCAGTACCTAGTGGATTGGGAGGGGTACGGTCCTGAGGAGAGGAGTTGGGTTCCCTCTCGGGACGTGCTGGACCGTTCGCTGATCGATGATTTCCTCCGTTGCCGCCAGGTTTCCTCCTCGAGTGCGCCAGGAGGCGCTCGGTGAGTGGGGGTACTGTCATGTCTTGTTATGTCTGTTCCTGTCCTTTCTCTTCACTCTGTCTCTCTCTGCTGGTCTTTTTAGGTTACCTTCTCTGTCTCTCATTCTTCAGCTGTTCTACATCTCCTCTAACTAGCTCATTCACTCTTTCACACCTGTTCTCTCTTCCCCCTCTGATTAGGTCTCTATTTCTCTCTCTGTTCCTGCTACTTTCAGTGTCTGATTCTTGTTTGTGTTTTTGATGCCAGAAGCAAGCTGTCGTCTCGTTTGCTTCCACCTTGTCCTATCCTGTCGGAGTCTGCCTGGCAGGTGCATCCTGCACTATACTACGTTCTTTTTGTTCCATTGTCAACGTTGGAAGAGGATTTATGCCATTCCTGTTTTCTGTTAAAACCGCTTTTGGGTCTTCACTCAAGTACATAACAAAAATAGACTGATCACATTGAGGACATAAAGTTGTAAGGACTGTGTTTGTGCAAATTGTTTCTGTGAAAATAAAGTGTGGCCAGCTCGAACGCTGTGTGGATAGAAAACACTCTGATGTTTCTAAAACTGGTTAAATCATGTCTGTGACTATAACAGAACGTCTGTAGCAGGCAAAACCCCAAGGAAAACTGTTCACAAAAAAACACACAAAAAATATCACTCCGCCAGTCTCTGTATTGTCTATGGCAAGAGAAAATAGATAGGGCCCAGTTTACAGTTCCTACAGCTTTCGCACGATGTCGCCAGTGTTGGGAATTGGGTTAAAGTTAATCCTTGGTGAAATGAGAAATAGGCACTTCCTGTCATCGAGTACACAGGAGAAAGTTATGGAAGAGAGAAAATTGTCCATGATTTGTTGACTTGCTGCTATTGAATACAGATAGCTCCGTGATCAATTTGATCGATTATTAACGTTTACTAATACCTAAAGTTGGATTACAAAAGTAGTTTGAAGTGTTTTGTCAAAGTTTATAGGCAACTTTTTTAATTTAAAAAAATGACGTTGCGTTTTGAAACTGTGTTTTTTACTGGATCAGACGGTCTTCATAAATGGACATTTTGGGTATACATGGACCGATTTAATTTAAAAAAGACCCAATTGTGATGTTTATGGGACATATAGGAGTGCCAACAAAGAAGCTCATCAAAGGTTTTATATTTTATTTCTGCATTTTGTGTAGCGCCGGCTAATTATTTTGTTTATGTCCCCTTCCTGTATTTCGGGGGCTGCATGCAATCAGATAATAGCTTCTCATGCTTTCGCCGAAAAGCATTTTAAAAATCTGACATGTTGGCTAGATTCACAACGAGTGTAGCTTTAATTGAGTACCCTGCATGTGTGTTTTAATGAAAGTTTGAGTTTAATCGAGTACTATTACTTGTCACTCTGAAATTTCCCCTGATGTTGATCCCTGTACAGGGACAGCAGCCATAAAAGTTAAAGCTCTCTCCATCTCAGGACTTGCACTCACTTTCATACCTGTTTGAGTGGCTACACGCTTTGCTTTCATACCTATGTCCTGGAAATGCTTCTTCCATTCACCATCACATTGTCTCTGTTCATCTTGCACACTCGATTCAATCTAAGTGTGTGTTTTTGCATGGAGATCAGTGTGTGTGTGTGTGTGTGTGTGTGTGTGTGTGTGTGTGTGTGTGTGTGTGTGTGGAGTTCATATGGTCTCTTTGAGCTTGGTGTTCTACACAAGGGAGAAAATCTGGCTTCTCTCAGTGCTGTGTTCATAGTATTGTCTTCAGCAGGCCTGGACAAAGGCCGACCCAGGGGCCGTAAGCGTCCCGTGTCCTGATTTGTTACGGGCCCGAGGAATCATACTCCGATCACAAAGAATTTGCGATAGTAAAGTTTTGAAAAACATATTGGTTATTCAAATGAAAAGCCCAATGAATACCTGCCTTTGTGTAATGATTCAACACCCAACGCTTGTGGAACATTTATTTTGAAGTCACGTATAAATAACAACTGCACAAGGACAGACAGTGACTGACAGGCTGACACACATCACAGTTACAAATAGTAGCTAGCTAGAAATGGGCAAAAATCAGTTTTTCAAAGAAAAGGAAAGTAGACAATGAATGTAGGGTGTTCCAGCAAGAGTGGACATCCAAATATGTCTTTATTGAGGTATCAGGGAAAGCTGTGTGCTTAGTGTGCAAAGAGAGCTTCGCTGTCTTGAAAGACTACAACTTGTCCTGACACTTCTAGATGAAGCAAAGAAACATAGGAATGTCTTCTGAGCAGAGGGCAAGTGCATCGAAAGAGTTGCTTTCTCAGTTGCAAAAGCAGAAAGGACTTTTCACAAAACTTCATTCAGCAAACGACAGAATTGCCGTAGCTAGCTATGCACTGTCGCACAAATTTCCTAAACATAGCAAGTCATTCGCTGAGGGTGAATTCATTAAAGAATGTTTAATTGACTCTGTAGCAAAACTTTGCCCCGACAAGAAAGATCTGTTTGAAAAATGTTTCCCTGTCAAGACGAACAGTGACACAGGTTGTTGAGGACATCGCAAAGAATATGGAACAACAGAAAGACAAGGTGAAGGATTTCACCTATTTCTCCTTGGCCCTGGATGAGAGCAGTGTTGCACATGACACGGCGCTGTTGGTGATATTCTTACGAGGCATAACCCCAGACTTTGAAATTACAGAGGAGCTTGCAACAGTGCAGTCAATGAAGAGCACAACCACAGGGAAATATTTATTGAAGGAGGTTAATAAGTGTGTGGCAAAGCTGGGGCTGAGTTTTGAAAAGTTATCCAGTGTGACCACTGAAGGGTGCCCAAACTTTAAAGGAAAAAACATTGGTCTTTTAAAATGGATACAAGATCAAGTAGCTGAGCTGAACCCAGAAAATATATGTATTTTTTTCATGCATTACATTATTCATCAGGAGGTGCTCTGTAAATGTGTTTTTAAAATGAGCCATCTTGTGGATGTGGTAAAGTGGTAAACTTCATTAGAGCAAGAGTTGGGCCATGCAGATCTCCTCTACCACACAAACGTGAGATACCTCAACTGCAAGATAAACCATGGTTGGCTGATTTTGCCTTCACAGTGAACATCATCGCACTCCATGAATGAATTGAATTCCAAACTACAAAGGAAGGGCCTTTTTGCACATCAGATATACAGTCTTGTCAAAGCTGTCAAGGGAAAATTACTCCTCCTGACCCGCCAAGTAGAAGCCAACAATCTCACCCACCTTCCAACACCACTAGTCTGTTCCCTATCAGATGACCAGCGGGAGAAGTATACATCGCTGCTGCGTGCTTTGACCGGTGAGTTCTCTCGCTGTTTTGAGGATTTCTAAGTGTTGGAAAATGACATGCTGTTGGTTTCCTCTCCTTTCACCTTCAATGTGGATAACGCTCCCACTGACCTGCAACTTGAGCTTATCGATCTTCAGTCGGATGCAGTGATTGGAGAACTATTCAAAACAATGTCACCTATGAGGTTCTATGAATCTCTCGATGAACAAAACTGATCAGAAGATGTTTGTACTGTTTGGGTCAACCTATGTAAACTCAGAAAAAAACGTCCTCTCACTTAACATATGTAAGTATTTGTATGAACATAACAAGGTTCAACAACTGAGACATAACTGAACAGGTTCCACAGACATGTGACTAACATAAATGTAATAATATGTCCCTGAACAAAGGGGGAGGGTCAAAATCAAAAGTAACAGTCAATGCAGCTGGTGGCCAAACCAGATACTAAGTACTGCAGTGCATCTCCTCCTCATGGACTGCACCAGATTTGCCAGTTCTTGCTGTGAGATGTTACTCCACTCGTCCACCAAGGCACAGGCAAATTCCTGGGCATTTCTGGGGGAATGGCCCTAGCTCTCACGCTCCGATCCAACAGGTCCCAGACGTGCTCAATAGGATTGAGATCTGGGCTCTTCGCTGGCCATGGCAGAACACTGGACATTCCTGCCTTGCAGGAAATCATGCACAGAATGAGCAGTATGGCTGATGGCATTGTCATGCTGGAGGGTCATGTCAGGATGAGCCTGCAGGAAGGGTACCACATGAGGGAGGAGGACGTCTTCCCTGTAACGCACAGCGTTGAGATTGGCTGCAATGACAACATGCTCAGTCCGATGATGCTGTGACACACCGCCCCAGACCATGACGGACTATCCACCTCCAAAATGATCCCGCTCTAGAGTACAGGCCTTGGTGTAATGCTCATTACTTCGACGATAAACACGAATCTGACCATCGCCCTTAGTGAGTCAAAACCGCGACTCGTCAGTGAAGAGCACTTTTTGCCAGTCCTGTCTGGTCCAGCGACGGTGGGTTTGTGCTCACAGGCGACATTGTGCCGGTTGCGGACAGTCTGAGTACTGATGGAGGGATTGTGCATTCCTGGTGTAACTCAGGTAGTTGTTGTTGCCATCCTGTACCTGTCCTCATGTAACAGGGTTATATTGGTGATTCCCCTTGCCACTTTATTGTTAAGCCAATGGGTTTTTGGTTTGAATTTGTCTTGCCTTCACCTACTCAACATGGCATCTTATTGGCTGGTTTGCGTAGCTTGCTTACGAGGGGGGATGTTCCAGTTAGAATCGTCCCAGTGAACAAGCACCAAACCAGCGGTAAGTTGTTGGTTGCAAAGCACTGTACATCAAAAGTAATTTTTAGACTCTCAAGTATGTATGTATGTGTAGACTCATTGCAGTAACAGGTTGAGTCCCTGTCCTCTGTACTGTAGGTAGTGTCGTTGGAGTGTGTCTTCGACGCTGGGTCACCTGTAGGCTATGAGGAGGTCCCTTTTCCTTACTTCTCTACACTACCAACCACGCCTTCTACAGGTAACACCCACCGACCAACCACACTGTTAGTTCGCCCGGAATGATAGCATCAATTCTGCTTTTCCATTTTGCTTTGTTTTTCTATTCAGTTTGTTCTTTCATTCGTTAATGATGACATTTCTACTGTAGCTCTTCTGTTCTCAGAATTCCTGCAAAATGTTGCTGTAACATTTTGAAAGCTCTAGGTGGCACGGTTGCCATAGAGAGTTTGCCAGCTTTCAGATAGATAGAGCAATGTTATTTCTGTTTACATGGATGTTCTGGCATTGGATTGCTCATTTGTGTGGCTTTGTCATCATGTAGCTGGCTGTGCTGTCAGCTACATCCCGCCACAAGGAGCCACTAGAGTGCGATGAGCAAGTAAAGCTCCCCTCGGACAAACCTTCCCCTAACCCAGACGACGCTGGGCCAATGGTGTGCCGCCCTATGGTAATCCCGGTCAAGGCCAGTTGTGACACAGCCTGGGATCAAAACTCGGGCCTGTATTGATGCAGTGCTTTAGACTGCTGCCCCACTTGGGAGGCCTTCAACGTAATTTTCATCCAGGAAGTAGCCCAAGCTTTGTGTCATGAAAAATGTCCTCCTTGGAAATAGACCGATAAGCTGTTTGGGTGATTTTTCGGTCATTTTTTTGTACGATTTGTATTGCATGTTCCCTTCCCCTACCCATCAGTAGCCATCTCCTGTCCAGTGAGCCTAGTATATGTAATAGTAGAGGAGTCAGAGCTGTGATAATAGGACTGATGGCTCATTCAGGTCAATAAGTACATTCATTCTCTTCAACTGCTCCATGTAATGCAGACTGGTGGAGGACACATTTCAGCAGCGCACCACTCTGAATTCCAACAAATTACCTCCTATTCAACAGCCCTCTCTCTCTCTCTCATTCTATGTTGTATTGTGCTGTGCTCTGGGTCTGAGCCTATTAGGAGATGGTACTGATGGGCTGGGGGTTATGCAGAGTACAGAGAGAGCACTTAGTGATCCCAGCACCTCTCTCTGTGTCATTAAGCTAAGCTATTAGGAACGCCAAAAGATGGGCCGGTGCCTAATCAAGACCATAAGGAGAACCAAGGGACTGCAGCGGACCTTACTGCATTTACATTACATTTAAGTCATTTAGCAGACGCTCTTATCCAGAGCGACTTACAAATTGGTGAATTCACCTTCTGACATCCAGTGGAACAGCCACTTTACAATAGTGCATCTAAATCATTAAGGGGGGGATGGTGAGAAGGATTACTTATCCTATCCTAGGTATTCCTTGAAGAGGTGGGGTTTCAGGTGTCTCCGGAAGGTGGTGATTGACTCCGCTGTCCTGGCGTCGTGAGGGAGTTTGTTCCACCATTGGGGGGCCAGAGCAGCGAACAGTTTTGACTGGGCTGAGCGGGAACTGTACTTCCTCAATGGTAGGGAGGCGAGCAGGCCAGAGGTGGATGAACGCAGTGCCCTTGCTTGGGTGTAGGGCCTGATCAGAGCCTGGAGGTACTGCGGTGCCGTTCCCCTCACAGCTCCGTATGCAAGCACCATGGTCTTGTAGCGGATGCGAGCTTCAACTGGAAGCCAGTGGAGAGAGCGGAGGAGCGGGGTGACGTGAGAGAACTTGGGAAGGTTGAACACCAGACGGGCTGCGGCGTTCTGGATGAGTTGTAGGGGCTTAATGGCACAGGCAGGGAGCCCAGCCAACAGCGAGTTGCAGTAATCCAGACGGGAGATGACAAGTGCCTGGATTAGGACCTGCGCCGCTTCCTGTGTGAGGCAGGGTCGTACTCTGCGGATGTTGTAGAGCATGAACCTACAGGAGCGGGCCACCGCCATGATGTTGGTTGAGAACGACAGGGTGTTGTCCAGGATCACGCCAAGGTTCTTAGCGCTCTGGGAGGAGGACACAATGGAGTTGTCAACCGTGATGGCGAGATCATGGAACGGGCAGTCCTTCCCCGGGAGGAAGAGCAGCTCCGTCTTGCCGAGGTTCAGCTTGAGGTGGTGATCCGTCATCCACACTGATATGTCTGCCAGACATGCAGAGATGCGATTCGCCACCTGGTCATCAGAAGGGGGAAAGGAGAAGATTAATTGTGTGTCGTCTGCATAGCAATGATAGGAGAGACCATGTGAGGTTATGACAGAGCCAAGTGACTTGGTGTATAGCGAGAATAGGAGAGGGCCTAGAACAGAGCCCTGGGGGACACCAGTGGTGAGAGCGCGTGGCGAGGAGACAGATTCTCGCCACGCCACCTGGTAGGAGCGACCTGTCAGGTAGGACGCAATCCAAGCGTGGGCCGCGCCGGAGATGCCCAACTCGGAGAGGGTGGAGAGGAGGATCTGATGGTTCACAGTATCGAAGGCAGCCGATAGGTCTAGAAGGATGAGAGCAGAGGAGAGAGAGTTAGCTTTAGCAGTGCGGAGCGCCTCCGTGATGCAGAGAAGAGCAGTCTCAGTTGAATGACTAGTCTTGAAACCTGACTGATTTGGATCAAGAAGGTCATTCTGAGAGAGATAGTGGGAGAGCTGGCCAAGGACGGCACGTTCAAGAGTTTTGGAGAGAAAAGAAAGAAGGGATACTGGTCTGTAGTTGTTGACATCGGAGGGATCGAGTGTAGGTTTTTCAGAAGGGGTGCAACTCTCGCTCTCTTGAAGACGGAAGGGACGTAGCCAGCGGTCAGGGATGAGTTGATGAGCGAGGTGAGGTAAGGGAGAAGGTCCCCGGAAATGGTCTGGAGGAGAGAGGAGGGGATAGGGTCGAGCGGGCAGGTTGTTGGGCGGCCGGCCGTCACAAGAAGCGAGATTTCATCTGGAGAGAGAGGGGAGAAAGAGGTCAGAGCACAGGGTAGGGCAGTGTGAGCAGAACCAGCGGTGTCGTTTGACTTAGCAAACGAGGATCGGATGTCGTCGACCTTCTTCTCAAAATAGTTGACGAAGTCATCTGCAGAGAGGGAGGAGGGGGGAGGGGAGGAGGATTCAGGAGGGAGGAAAAGGTGGCAAAGAGCTTCCTAGGGTTAGAGGCAGATGCTTGGAATTTAGAGTGGTAGAAAGTGGCTTTAGCAGCAGAGACAGAGGAGGAAAATGTAGAGAGGAGGGAGTGAAAGGATGCCAGGTCCGCAGGAGGCGAAGTTTTCCTCCATTTCCGCTCGGCTGCCCGGAGCTCTGTTCTGTGAGCTCGCAATGAGTCATCGAGCCACGGAGCGGGAGGGGAGGACCGAGCCGGCCTGGAGGATAGGGGACATAGAGAGTCAAAGGATGCAGAAAGGGAAGAGAGGAGGGTTGAGGAGGCAGAGTCAGGAGAAAGGTTGGAGAAGGTATGAGCAGAGGGAAGAGATGATAGGATGGAAGAGGAAAGAGTAGCGGGGAGAGAGAGCGAAGGTTGGGACGGCGCGATACCATCCGAGTAGGGGCAGTGTGGGAAGTGTTGGATGAGAGCGAGAGGGAAAAGGATACAAGGTAGTGGTCGGAGACTTGGAGGGGAGTTGCAGTGAGGTTAGTGGAAGAACAGCATCTAGTAAAGATGAGGTCGAGCGTATTGCCTGCCTTGTGAGTAGGGGGGAAGGTGAGAGGGTGAGGTCAAAAGAGGAGAGGAGTGGAAAGAAGGAGGCAGAGAGGAATGAGTCAAAGGTAGACGTGGGGAGGTTAAAGTCGCCCAGGACTGTGAGAGGTGAGCCGTCCTCAGGAAAGGAGCTTATCAAGGCATCAAGCTCATTGATGAACTCTCCGAGGGAACCTGGGGGGCGATAAATGATAAGAATGTTAAGCTTGAAAGGGCTGGTAATTGTGACAGCATGGAATTCAAAGGAGGCGATAGATAGATGGGTAAGGGGAGAGAGAGAATGACCACTTGGGAGAGATGAGGATCCCGGTGCCACCACCCCGCTGACCAGAAGCTCGGGGTGTGCGAGAACACGTGGGCGGACGAAGAGAGAGCAGTAGGAGTAGCAGTGTTATCTGTGGTGATCCATGTTTCCGTCAGTGCCAGGAAGTCGAGGGACTGGAGGGAGGCATAGGCTGAGATGAACTCTGCCTTGTTGGCCGCAGATCGGCAGTTCCAGAGGCTACCGGAGACCAGGAACTCCACGGGGTCGTGCGCGCTGGGACCACCAGATTAGGGTGGCGCGGCCACGCGGTGTGGAGCGTTTGTATGGTCTGTGCAGAGAGGGAGAGAACAGGGATAGATAGACACATAGTTAACAGGGTACAGAAGAGGCTACGCTAATGCAAAGGGGATTGGAATGACAAGTGGACTACACGTCTCGAATGTTCAGAAAGTTAAGCTTACGTAGCAAGAATCTTATTGACTAAAATGATTGAAATGATACGGTACTGCTGGAGTAGGCTAGCTGGTAGTGGCTGCGATGTTGACACTACACTAATCAAGTCGTTCCGTCGAGTGTGATAGTTTCTACAGTGCTGCTATTCGGGGCTAGCTGGCTAGCTAGCAAGGTTGATTGCGTTCCGTTACTTTAAAAGAACGACAATAGCTGGCTGGCTAACCTAGAAAATCGCTCTAGGCTACACAATTGTCTTAGATACAAAGACGGCTATGTAGCTAGCTAGGATCAAACAAAACAAACCGTTGTACTGTAATAGTTACTACAGTGCTGCTATTCGGGGGCTAGCTGGCTAGCTACGTTAGAAGAACGACAATAGCTGGCCAGCTAACCTAGAAAATCGCTCTAGACTACACAATTGTCTTAGATACAAAGACGGCTATGTAGCTGGCTAGCTACGATCAAACAAATCAAACCGTTGTACTGTAATGAAGTGAAATGAAAATGTGATACTACCTGTGGAGCGACGCGAATGTTGACCGGGTAGTTGGAGTTCAATTCGGTAGAGGTTGGCTAGCTGTTGGCTAGCTAGCTAGCAGCATTTCCTACGTTAAGGACGACAAATAGCTGGCTAGCTAACCTCGGTAAATTAAGATAATCACTCTAAGTCTACACACTCTAAACTGCACAATTATCTTGGATACGAAGACAACTATGTAGCTAGCTGACACTACGCTAATCGAGTCGTTCAGTAGAGTGTAATAGTTTCTACAGTGCTAGTGGACAGTGGATGTTAGCTAGCTGCTTAGCTAGCTGCTGGGCAGATACGTTAGGACGACGAAATACGATAATTATGCAATTGGTACTGGTAGGTAGGGAGAATGTATCTACTGTTTTATTGGTAGGTAAGGAGTGTGTCTGTGTCGTAGTGAGACTAACAGCTTGTCATTGACTGACACTCTTAGCAGATGAACTGTCTAGTGTTCACTGCCCACTTACTCTATATGCATGCAGTGAACATGTGGTTTCCAGGCAAGACCTCTTTGTTTTGTTTTTTAACCACTGTGAATGAGCAAACCACAGTGGTGTCTGTAGCTGGGTTCATTGACCGCTGTATGGAGGTTTTTTGAGTGTTTATGTGCTAGAACTGCTTTTAAAAGTCTGTTTTCTGCTCTAAAAGACTACTTCTATGAAGCAGGCATGTTTGGTTTTGGAAACCACATTGTTATATTCTTATAGGAATGGTCATGCTTTTGCTAAATGTAAAGCAGATTTGTTTTAGCGTCATGACGATGCATTGGTTTAGCTCCCTGTCCTGCTCTCACAACATGAGAACGCTCTCTCTGCTTTTCTAACAACACACACCCACACTATACGCCAGGAGTCCCACACACACACACACATCCCAATCCTTCCACAGTAACACAATGCTCCCATAGCACACAAATCCCCAGCCCACTACCGTGGGTGTGATGCTGATGCTGGACAGACAGACCGAGACAGATAGACAGAGCTGTGCTGCAATGCTATGTGAGCTGAGCTGCAGTAAGTAAGTAGCCCTCTGAATGAATTCTAGAGAGCTAAATAAACCCAGTTCAGTGTGCCTATCTGTCTCTGAGGTATGCATGCTGATGGTGAAGAACCAGTAATAGCAGCAGGAAGTGAGGCTTGACTGGGTGATGGATACTGTTCCCGTGCTTCAGTGGCGATGACGTGATGCTTCAGCTAGTGATTGATTAGAAGTGAGAGAGAGAGATATAGATGTTATAGAGCCAATATTTTTTACATGCTCAATTTACACTGAGTGTACAAAACTTTAGGAATACCTGCTCTTTCCATGACGTAGCGCAGGGGAATCCAGGTCAAAGCTATGTTCCCTTATTAATGTCACTTGATAAATCCACTTCAATCTGTGTAGATGAAAGGGAGGAGACAGGTTAAAGAAGGATTTTTTTTAGAAGGATCTTGAGACATGCAATGTGTATGTGTGCCATTCAGACGGTGAATGGGCAAGTGGGCAAGACAAAAGATGTGTGCCTTTGAACGGGGTATGGTAGTAGGTGCCATGGGCACAGGTTTGTGTGTTAAGAGATGCAATGCTGCTGGGTTTTTCACGCTCAATAGTTGTTTCCCGTGTGCATAAAGAATGGTCCACCACCCATAGTATATTTACCCTATTATTGTTTTCACTCATAGAATTCCAACATTTTATTCACACTCCAAGCATTTGTATTCATTAAAATGTACTTGCTTCATTAAAATGAGAGCTTTGTCTTGAAGCGAAACCATTTCAGCACCCTGCAATATTATCAGTGAATAAGTGCATGGTATTTCCATGAACCCATAAATCCTTCCATGAACACATAAATCATTATTAATATGGTAATCCCACCACCATAGCATGTACCCAAGGCTTTTCCCAAGTCATCTAACTGAGCATCCACCTTTGATTTATATTAATGTTTGTGAGGTGAGAGACAAATTATTTGTGTGAACGAGCTCTGATGCTCGTTCTTTATTAGAGAGAGGAAGGGAGGGAGAGAGAGAGAGAGGCGATGGACCGTCTATCTCAAAGACAATGGTTCGATACCAATACCCCCCAACCCCTTAGCCCTCATTTTCAAGTGTCCGTCAGAGGGGGAGTGTCCTGTGGCTGTAATGTACCCATCCTCTGGCTGTGGTTCAATGTGAAGTAGTACTGAAGCTGGACTTTCATTCCATAATAGCAGTTTGACATGTAACAATCGTATTTCCTTCAGTCATTTTCTGCAATTTCTTGGGGATTAATGATTAACCAGTGAAAACTAATTAAAACCACTGAACTAATATTTATACCAAACATTTGAGAGTCCATTGTAACGGCGTTCTTCGTTTGTCGAAAGAGAGTCGGACCGAAATGCAGCGTGTTGGTTACTCATGTTTTTTAATGAAACAAATGACGATACAAATACAAAACAACAAAACGGAACGTGAAACCTAATTACAGCCTATCTGGTGAAACTACACAGAGACAGGAACAATCACCCACGAAATACAAAGTGAAACCCAGGCTACCTAAATACGGTTCCCAATCAGAGACAACGAGAATCACCTGACTCTGATTGAGAACCGCCTCAGGCAGCCAAACCTAAGCAACACCCCTACTCAGCCGCAATCCCAATAACTAAAAACCCCACTACGAAATACAACAACATAAACCCATGTCACACCCTGGCCTGACCAACTAATTAACGAAAACACAAAATACTAAGACCAAGGCGTGACAGACCCCCCCCCCAAGGTGCGGACTCCCGGACGCACCTCAAAACCATAGGGAGGGTCCGGGTGGGCGCCTGTCCGTGGTGGCGGTTCCGGCTCCCACTCCATAAATGTCATAGTTCCTCCCCTTCGCGTCCTGGGATGATCCACCCTCGCCGCCGACCATGTCCTAATAGTCCTCACCCAGAAACCGACTGAATTGAGGAGCAGCTCGTGACTGAGGGGCAGCTCGGGACTGAGGCAGCTCGGGACTGAGGGGAAGCTCGGGACTGAGGGGAAGCTCGGGACTGAGGGGCAGCTCGGGACTGAGGGGCAGCTCGGGACTGAGGGGCAGCCCAGTACTGAGAGAAAGCCCAGTACTGAGAGGAAGCCCAGTACTGAGAGGAAGCCCAGTACTGAGATGAAGCCCAGCCAGGCAGTTGAATCCGGCAGATCCTGGCTGACTGGCGGATCTGGAAGAGTCTGGTTGACTAGCGGATCTGGAAGAGTCTGGTTGACTAGCGGATCTGGAAGAGTCTGGTTGACTGGCGGATCTGGAAGAGTCTGGCTGACTGGCAGATCCGGAAGAGTCAGGCTGACTGGCAGATCCGGAAGAGTCTGGCTGACTGGTGGATCCGGAAGAGTCTGGCTGACTGGCGGATCTGGAAGAGTCTGGCTGACTGGCGGATCTGGAAGAGTCTGGCTGACTAGCGGATCTGGAAGAGTCTGGTTGACTGGCAGATCTGGAAGAGTCTGGCTGACTGGCGGATCCTGGCAGACTGACGGCTCTGGCTGCTTCATGCTGACTGACGGCTCTGGCTGCTCCATGCTGACTGGCGGCTCTAGCTGCTCCATGCTGACTGGCGGCTCTGGCTGCTCCATAAAGATTGACAGCTCTGGCGGCTTCTTGCAGACTGACAGCTCTGACTGTTCCATGCAGACTAACAGCTTTGGCAGCTCCTTGCCGACTGGCAGCTGCTTGCAGACTGGCAGCTCCTTGCAGACTGGTAGCTCCTTGCAGACTGGCAGCTCCTTGCAGACTGGCAGCTCCATGCAGACTGGCAGCTCTGGCTGCTCCAAGCAGATTGACAGCTCTGGCTGCTCCATGCAGACTGGCAGCTCTAGCTGCTCCATGCAGACTGGCAGCTCTGGCTGCTCCATGCAGACTGGCAGCTCCTTGGAGACTGGCCACTCCTTACAGACTGGCAGCTCCATGCAGATTGGCAGCTCCATGCAGACTGGCAGTTCCTTGCAGACTGGCAGCTCCATGCAGACTGGCAGCTCTAGCTGCTCCATGCAGACTAGCAGCTCTAGCTGCTCCATGCAGACTGGTAGCTATAGCTGCTCCATGCAGACTGGCAGCTCTGGCTGCTCCATACAGGCAGGAGGCTCCGGCAGCGCTGGAGAGGAGAAAGGCTCTGATAGCGCTGAACAGGTGGGAGACTCCGACAGCACAAGAGAGAAGAAAGGCTCCGACAGCGCAGGAGAGGCAAGGCGCACTGTAGGCCTGATGCGTGGTGCTGGCACTGGTGGTATTGGGCTGAAGACACGCACAGGAAGCCTGGTGCGGGGAGCTGCTACCGGAGGGCTGGGGTGTGGAGGTGGTACTGGATAGACCGGACCGTGCAGGCGCACTGGAGCTCTTGAGCACCGAGCCTGCCCAACCTTACCCGGTTGAATACTCTCGGTCGCCCTGCCAGTGCGGTGAGGTGGAATAGCCCGCACTGGGCTATGTAGGCGAACCGGAGACACCGAGCGCAAGGCTGGTGCCATGTAAGCTGGCCCAAGGAGACGCACTGGGGACCAGATGCATAGAGCCGGCTTCATGGCATTTGGCTCGACGCTCAATCTAGCCCGGCCGATACGCGGAGCTGAAATATACCGCACCGAGCTATGCACCCGCACTGGGGACACCGTGCACACCACTGCATAACACGGTGCCTGACCAGTCTCTCTAGCCCCCGGTAAGCACAGGGAGTTTGTGCAGGTCTCCTACCTGGCATAGCCATACTCCCTGAAAGTCCCTCCCCCAATAGATTTTTGGGGCTGATTCCCGGGCTTCCATCCACATCGCCGTGCTGCCTCCTCATACCAGCGCCTCTCCGCTTTAGCCACCTCTAGTTCCTCCTTGGGGCGGCGATATTCACCAGGCTGAGCCCAGGGTCCTTTTCCGTCCAGTTCTTCCTCCCATGTCCAATTCTCCAAGTGGTGCAGCCTCTCTCACTGAAGCTGCTTCTGTTGCCTCTCCTGTGGCTCCTGCCTGTTAACACGCTGCTCGGTCCGTGTGTGGTGGGTGATTCTGTAACGGCGTTCTTCATTTGTCGAAAGAGAGTCGGACCGAAATGCAGCGTGTTGGTTACTCATGTTTTTTAATGAAACAAATGACGATACAAATACAAAACAACAAAACGGAACGTGAAACCTAATTACAGCCTATCTGGTGAAACTACACAGAGACAGGAACAATCACCCACGAAATACAAAGTGAAACCCAGGCTACCTAAATACGGTTCCCAATCAGAGACAACGAGAATCACCTGACTCTGAACAGCCTCAGGCAGCCAAACCTAAGCAACACCCCTACTCAGCCGCAATCCCAATAACTAAAAAAACCCAATACGAAATACAACAACATAAACCCATGTCACACCCTGGCCTGACCAACTAATTAACGAAAACACAAAATACTAAGACCAAGGCGTGACATCCATACACAGATCAGCTACATAGCTACACATCCATTCGCATACAATCTTACAAGAACCTTAAATGGTTCTTCAGCCCATAGGAGAACCCTTTGAAGAACCCTTTTTGGTTCCATGTGGAACCCTTTCCATAGAGGGATCTACTTGGAACCCAAAAGGGCTCTAAATTGAACCAAAAGGCCAAATAAACCTTTTGGAACCCTTCTAAGAGTGTACAGGAATTGTATATTCCACGACACAATAACCAAGAAAAGAGTTAGCTACATTACTTCAGTTGCATTGCATGGAAAATATCTTTCATCTCTAGCATTTTTTTTACCTTTATTTAACTAGGCAAGTCAGTTAAGAACAAATTCTTATTTTCAATGACGGCCTAGGAACAGTGGGTTAATGTTGAGGCGAAGCGTACCCCGAGGGGAACGGGAACTCCACCCCCCCGCTAAGCAGAAAAGGTGGCGCAGGGAATGCAAAAATATTCTTTACAAATATTTAACCTCCACACATTAACAAGTCCAATACCTCAAATGAAAGATAAACACTTTGTTCATCCCCAGCGTGTAAGATTTTTAAAATGTTTTACAGCGGAAACACAACATATATTTATGTTAGACCACCACCAAACCAAAGAAAAATACATCGCCATTTTTTCCAGCAAAAGATAAAATCACAAAAGCAGGATTAAAAATAAAATCAATCACTAACCTCTTGAAAATCTTCATCAGGTGACAGTCATATGACATGTTACACAGTACATTTATGTTTTGTTCGATAATATGCATTTTATATCCATAAATCTCGGTTTACATTGACGCCATTTTCTAATGCAACCGCTGTGTCACATTTTTTTTAACGTTACGGAAAAAGCCTAACATTGCAATAATCTGAGACAGAGCTCAGACGTAACAATATTTCTCCACCATGTTGGAGTCAACAAAAATACAAAATTACAACATAAATATTCCCTTACCTTTGATGATCTTTCATCAGAATGTAGTGCAAGGAGTCCTAGTTCAATAAATCGTTTTGTTCCATCATGTTCAATACTAGTGTCCAAGTAGCAGCATTTGCTATCACTTTCAGCTCACATGTCCAAAAACTGACTTCTGGTCCAGGATAACTTGGATGAAAACTTCCAAAAGACATATTACAGGTCGAAAAAACTGGTCAAACTAAGTGCAGAATCAATCTTCAGATGTATAATCATATACATCCAATAACATTCCAACTGGATCATTCGTTGTCATCTGGGGCTGATTGGAACAGCTGTAGCACTCGAAGAGAAATGCGCCACAACAAACTGGCATTCTCTTGCGACACTGACTATTTTCCCTCCCATTAGGTCAAAGTTCACAGCAAATGCTCCATTACACTTTCTACTGAATGAAGACATCTAGTGGAAGACGTAGGAAGTGTTTCCAGATCCATAACTTGTTGGGAAGGGAGGGGGCGATTACGTCAAAGTTGCCCCAACTTTCAGGATTTCAAAACTTGCTTGGAAGATTGCCTGCCCTGTGAGTTCTGTTATACTCACAGACATAATTCAAATGTTTTAGAAACTTCAGAGTGTTTTCTATCCAATAGTAATAATAATATGCATATATTAGCAATTTTGATGCAGTTCACTATGGGCACGCAATTCATCCAAAGTGAAAATACTGCCCACTATCTCTAAGAGGTTTTAACTGCCTGTTCAGGGGCAGAACACCAGATTTGTACCTTGTCAGCTCAGGGATTTGAACTTGCAACCTTCCAGTTGCTAGTCCAACACTCTAACCACTAGGCTACCCTGCTGCCCAATAAAATAATTTCAAAAGAATTAAGGCCTTGTTTGCTGGTTTGCACAGGAGTCCATAAAAACAACACAATTACAATTCATACAAATGTCAAAAATGGCCATAAACCCAGCTAAATAAAGCTAGCTTGCTAAATTGCGATTTTCATAAATCTACTTTATGACAAAAAAATATGCATATGCATTCCTCTTAACTGTAAATGTTTTGCATGATTCATTATGAAGTTATAATTACTTACATTTGCCTTCGATCCTAGTATTTTTGTCAGCCATCTTTCCTGAAACAACTCTCCAGCCTTGGGTTGCAGTGCTTCATGGGAGTGTTGGGAATTAACACCGTGACAAGCTTTCAATTTTCATAATATGTACATACACTTTTCAATTTACATGACCAACGGACTGTCACGTGCCGAGAGAGAGTTTGAGGGCTTGGCAATGGACATTCTTGCACTTCAGCTTAAAATTGACCATACATATCCTAGTAATGTTAACCACTAGCTAAGCATGCTAACAACAAACTATTCAGCTATGCATTCCACTTTTCATCTTAACCATACATTTCTACACTCTTGAATAATACAATCATTAAAGGGTTCATTTTCTCATCCGTACAATCATAATTGTTTTGCTTCAAGACAAAAGCACAGTTACTGCTAGCTAGCTAGCTAAAGTTAACAACATGTCTTTATCAAGTAACGTTAGCCTATCAAAAATGACTTGCTACCCCTCTCATACAAATATACAAGTACAGTAGACTTACCTTACAACAAATCCGGCTTAATTTTTTCATTAATATCATGCAAATCATTACATGTGATAAAAGCAAATTGTGACTGAAAATGTGGGTAATTCACTGCGAGTTGACATCAACTGTTTTACATGGCTCAGTGCAGCCAGCCAAAACACCATTGATCTTTTTTCCCCTTAAAGCTACGGTGACAATGTTTTAATGTGACAGGCTGTTACTGCAATTCCAGTTAACTCAATAAAACATGTCTCAAAATGCAGTACAAGGAAAATATCTATACAATGTCTTCAAAAACATTGCTCTGCTTTGACAATTTTTACTGTAGGAGTGTTTGGCTCAACGAGACAATTCTGTTTACACTGCCCTGCTCGGAGAGGGGTGCCTCTCGGAGGCTCCTCAGAGGAGAAACATCCTACTCAGTGATTTAAAAAATATGTTTTTATTGTATTTATTTAACTAGGCAAGTTAGTTATAAAGAACACATTTTTATTTCACAATGACGGCCTACACCGGCCAAACCCTAACCCGGACGATGCTGGGCCAATGGTGCGCCGCCCTATAGGACTCCCAATTACGGCCGGTTGTGATATAGCCTGGAATAGTGACACCTCTAGAATTTTGACACTATTAGTGACACCTCTAGATTTGAGATGCAGTGCCTTAGACCGCTGCACCCCTATAGTGAAACATTACAAAAGTTATCCTTTTTATTTTAAACTATACAACATATATTCACATCACCAAATAATTGATTAAAACACACTGTTTTGCAATGAAGATCTACAGTAGCCTCAACAGCACTCCCTGGATATCATCATGATGTAGCCTGAGGACAGATATTTTCCTTCCTTCAACACAAAAGCTAGGTTCTCAAACCTTCCATAGGCCTTTACAGTAATTATAACTTCCGGAGGACATCCTCCAACCTATCATCAGCATGAACTGACATGTTGTCCACCCAAAGGATCGGAGAATTAATCTACTACTGAAAGCATAAGGTAAAGCTAGCTAGCACAGCAGGGCATAAAATGTGGTGAGAGAGAGAAATACAATAGTTGAACATGTTGAACAAATCAAATTTGGCCCACTCAAATACCTGAACAAACAGGAAGGAATGCTATTTATGTTAGCTAGCTGGCTAAGGCTATCCAACACTGGAACTCTTCCAAGTCTAGGTAAACTTTAGGTTTTATTAATTTATTGACAATGGGGCCTGCCAGTGTAACTGCTAAACTGCTTGCTGAAAAACTGTGCTGCTTGATTGCGGGTTTACTAACGTGTCAGTTCTCGTAGCTATGTTGACTGACATTAGCTAATAAGGTGACAACAATGTAAGTTGGGTGTGGCGGAGTAGCGGTTATGATAAGGTCAGGCTTGGAAAGGTTTTTTCACCTGGTCAGACAGCTGTCATGTACTGAAGTTCACAAGCGAAGGGAAAAGATGACGGGAGGAGACTGCGTAGATGCGAGAAGGAATTATACAACTAACAAAGTGATGATGCTGTTTTTATGTGGCTGCTATGAAAGTGAGCTGTGTGTGTGGGTGATCAGAGGTGTATTTATTCCGCTGATTCTGTTTCTTATACGTTTTTAAATGAAAGCAAACCGGGCTAAACCTACCTGAATCTGTTTAATAGAAACTCTTGTTTGCAAATATTTGGACTAATAATTACACGCTTAGATGAGCTAGATGTAAGTAAGAGTGTTCAAGGCATTGTTGAATGTGTAACTGTCTGCCACCTTGATTACTCCAATTTGTCTCTCAACCTGAGCACCTACTTCATAAACTAGAATTCATAGGCTAGGTTGTAGCAACCTCGTGATGACTAAAGGGAAAATGTTAGTATCATGTAGTATCCTGAACCTATCAATGTTACATTGAGCTGGGTGAATGGAATATAAGAGACAGTCACCCAATATGCTGTAAAAGAAACGAGGCCATGCTCATAAAAAAATAATTGTCCTCCCTAATCTTAAACAACCCCGACTGCCACTGACCTCGAGGAAGGCTCACCTCCGGAGGTCGCGGTCGAGACGTAAGCAATGTGGACATTTACATTACAGTGATGTCACTCGTGAATATCTTGTGAATCTCCTTAACACTCATCAATGTGAAAAGAGCCTAAGGCTGTAGACTGTTGAGCAGACCATTCGCCAGGCAGGCTGTATTGCAGTGTTGGGCTGGGTTACATGGAACAGGAGATTGGAAGGTTCAACCTTACTGGTGTACTGTACCGGAGTACACGTTTCTCTGGTGGGATCACCTTGGAAATCTGACCAATACGTATGCTAAAGCAATGGGTTACAGTCAAAACATGTTCATTTAATTATGTTGCAACTCCTTGGTTGCGCAGATACAATGTAGTTACACAGTTTACGTGGGGTACTTACACCGTGAACACTATTTGGCCAGCTTCCTTATTATTGTGCTGTATCTGCAACATGGATCAACTCAAAAAACGTTCTGGAAAATGTGCATGATGTAAGATCTTAATTTAAACCAGTTTGCTATGGTGGGGAAAAAAATCCTGCAGTGACAGGAAACATGAATTATTAGTGGATTATAATTAATGGATATTTTTGTAGCAGTTGATACATGTCAAGTGGAAATTCCAAAAATCAGAAGCCTTTTTAACATGTACTAACACACAGGCGTGATCTTTCTACAGTAGCCCCTGCACCGTACGCTCAAACCGGTGTAAATAGAACGCTTATTTAGAATGTCCAGTTTTGATTGACGCAACAGTCCGCGTTTGAGCTGGCAACACAGAAACATTTTGCACAAACACAGTCCTTACAACATTGTGTCCTGAATGTGACATTTTGGATGTTCAGACATTCACAGAAGTGGTGACAGCATAACACAATTCGAAATAATTCTGCCGATGGGTAGTTTGTGCAATGTTTATTTTTTGGGGTCAATCAAGGATAAGAGACAAGATGAGTCAAATAAAATAAAAATGTTATTGGTCACATACATATGGTTAGCCAATGTTAATAAACAAACTAGGCACATTTGGGCAGTCAAGATACAACATTTTGAACAGAAATACAATGGTTCATTGGATCAGTCTAAACTATGCACATGCACTGATGCCATCTAGTGACCAAAATCTAAATTGCACCTGGGCTGGAATAATACATTACATCCTTTCTCTTCCATTTCAAACATGGTACAAAAAAAAATACAAAAGAACGCTTTTTCTTTTTATATTATCTTTTACCAGTTCTAGTGTGTTATATTCTACTAGATTCCTTTCACATTTCCATAAAGTTCAAAGTATTTCCTTTCAAATGGTACCAAGAATATGCATATCCTTGCTTCAGTGCCTGAGCTACTGGGAGTTCGATTTGGATATGTCATTTTAGGCAAGAATTGAAAAAAAGGGCTCATCCTTAAGATGTTTTAATGTGAGCTTAGCTAAATGCCTGTGCTTCTAGTTCCTGACAGTGCAGTAATATCTAACAATTCCCCAACAACTACCTAATACACACAAATCTATAGGGATGGAATAAGAATATGTACATAAAGATATGGATGAGCGGCATAGGCAAGGTGCAATAGATGGTATATGAGATGAGAAAATGTAAGAGATGTTAACATTATTAAAGTGGCATTATGTAAAGTGACTAGTGATCCATTTATTAAAAAGTGGCCTGTAATTTGAGTTTCTGTAGACAGAAGCTTCTCTGAGTTAGCGATTTGTGTTTAGCAGTCTGATGGCCTTGAGATAGCTGTTTTTCAGTCTCTCTGTCCCAGCTTTGATGCCCCTCGCCTTCTGGATGGTGGAGGGGTGAAAAGGAAGTGGCTCAGGGGTTTGTTGTCCTTGATGATCTTACTCAAAAGATGAGTGAATCATCCCTCACCTCATTATGTTATAACATCTTTGGTCTGACAGACGTTTTCACTCAGAATGCATTGTATAATGTCAACAAACATGGCGCCACACATAGCTGGCAAATAGTTTAGCATTAGCTCATCATAATCAGTACATGCAACCTTCAAAAAAGTATTTTACACAGATAATGTGTATCCATTCCAATCAATGCAAGAATCAGAATGCATAATTTGTCACAAGCACTTGAAAACGTGAATAAAACAATAAAAAAATATATGCTGCATACATACGGTATGCTACAGGAGAAACGACCACACGATATACAGAAATAAGGCACTTGCTTTGATTGGAACACACACACACACATGTCCAAAGTTGCCAGGGGGAAAATGTTTGTGCAAGACTGCGCAAATATCTGCATACTTGATCTGGGAAAACACTGGGGAGGTGCTTAGGCTCTCATCGAAGAGAGAAGTTTGTATGGTTTAGTAAAGCCTCTGACATAAATTGTTTGCAACAGTGAAATGGGCTACTTCTATGTGAATTAATGAGGAGGCGCAACACACCTCAATTCAAACTGTTAGAAAATAAAACTTGTTTGAAAATAATTTCAAAACGACAAGTTGAAATATAGCCTATAGATAATTAGCAGGGAGCGTTTTGGATTGAGGGCAGCATGGGTTAACTGTCCTGTTGAGTAACAATCACATTTTGGAACAATCACATTCTTCAACAGGGAGATACAGTTTTACTTTGCATAGACACTGAATATACCAAACAATAAGAACACCTTCCTAATATTGAGTTGTAAATACCCACATTTTGCCACAAGAACAACCTCAATTTGTCGTGGCATGGAATCTACAAGGTGCCGAAAGCATTCGTCAGGGATGCTGGCCCATGTTGACTCCAATGCTTCCCACAGTTGTCAAGTTGGCTGGATGTCCTTTTGGTGATGGACCATTCTTGATACACACGGGAAACTGCTGAGCTTGAAAAACCCAGCAGCGTTGCAGTTCTTGACAGAAACCTGTGCGCCTGGCACCTACTACCATACCCCGTTCAAAGGCACTTACATTTTTTTGTCTTGCCCATTCACACTCTGAATGGCACACGTACACAATCCATGTCTCAAGGCTTAACAATCATTCTTTAACCCGTCTCCTCCCCTTCATCTACACCTGATTGAAGTGCATTTAACAAGTGACATCAATATGGGATCATAGCTTTCACCTGGCCAGTCTATGTCTTAATGTTTTGTATACTCAGTGGGTATCTCTGTCAGTGCTTACAGTGGAGAGCTGAGCTAAGATAAATACTTTTTACTCAGTCGGAAACACTCAGCGGTCTACAGCATCACTCTCATCAAATAAACATGCCCTGTGTACTTATTTAATTGGCAACTCATTATTTAACGGCTCCAATGTTTATAAGGTCAAGTAAGGAGGATACAGAGACAGACTGTGTGTCAGAGTTTTGACAGCTGCGCTGTATGCCTGTATGTCATTCACATGTATTGTGTACTGTGCACGGATGGTCATGCATACTGTGTGTAAAAGGTCTCAAGAAAAGCCTCCTGTATCATAGTGGGAAGGACTGGGAGGTAGACTCCAATGACACCACCTGTAGCTGTGGTTATCAATGTGCTAGTAACATTCTTCGAGAACACATTAATCTAGCAACATTTTACCTCATATCCATGTACTGTAGCAGTGTATGGACCCAATCAGTGGCGATTTTAGCATGTCAATATAGATGGGGCAAACCCCCCCCCCCCTCCCAAAAAAAAAAAGATGTGATGTACTAAACAATGCATTGGTAAAATAAAAAAAAATGGTACCCACAAACTGTTAGGGCCTACATAAACCTGTCCCAACACCTTACCACTGCTACACCTGGCCATCAGCTGAGCCTTGTCTGACAGCGAAACAGTTATTTCAGCCTCATTTGCTGCCTTTGAAAAAATCATAGCTGATATGGCTGACTTGCTTAAACAAATGTGGTTTCTACTGACAATTGAGATGTACAAACTATGGCATAAGGGGAAGACGAGCTTTTGATTAAGACATTAACCTCTTGAAACTCCCCATCCCGGATCCGGGATTGTGACTAAGCCTCAGGCTCATTAGCATAACGCAACGTTAACGATTTCTGAAAATCGCAAATAAAATTAAAATAATGCGTTTGCTCTCAAGCTTAGCCTTTTCTTAACAACACTGTCATCTCAGATTTTCAAAATATGCTTTTGAACCATAGAAATTGACTAATTTGTGTAAGAGTATGCAAAGCTAGCATAGCATTTTGTGTAGCATGTAGCACGCAACATTTTCACAAAAGCCAGATAACCAAATAAATAAAATCATTTACCTTTGAAGAGCTTCTGATGTTTTCAATGAGGAGACTCCCAGCCACATACCAGATGCGCAGTGTTTCCTGAAAGCGTCTGTGTGTAGGAGAAATCGTTCCGTTTTCTACATTGCGCCTGGCTACCGAAACGAACCGAAAATGCAGTCACCTACAACGTGAAACTTTTTCCGGATTAACTACATAATATCGACCGAAACATGGCAAACGTTGTTTGGAATCAATCCTCAAGGTGTTTTTTCACATATCTCTTCATTGACATGCAGTTCGTGGAAGCTTGCTTCTCTCTCTGTGCCCCATGGAAAAATACTGGCAGGTGACTTTTGCGCACCAATTTCGGCGCAGGACACCGGGCGGACGGTGGTAAATGTGGTCTCTTATGGTCAATCTTCCAACGATCTGCCTACAAATACGTCACAATGCTGCAGACACCTTGGGGAAACGACAGAAAGGGCAGACTCATTCCTCTTGCGTTCACAGCCATATAAGGAGATCATGAAAGACAGAGCCTCAAAAATCCTTGTCATTTCCTGGATGCCAAGTCATCTTGGTTTTGCCTGAAGCTCACGTTAAAGGGCACGCACAGAGAAGATATTTGTATTTCTGGACACGTCAGAGTGTTTTCTTTCGAACAGTAGCAATTATATGCATAGTCGAGCATCTTTTTGTGACAAAATATCTTGTTTAAAACGGGAACGTTTTTCTTCCAAAAATGAAATAGCGCCACCATAAGTGTAAGAGGTTAATAAGCGAATTAGGACAGACGTAGTCAATATATCTATCTGATCAGCACATTTGAAATGTACAGCGACAGAATTCAGAACATGGGTCATTCTTATGGTATTCTCCCTGTACACCCAAGTCAAAACCATAGTATAAATAAAGTGAACATATACAGTGCATTCGGAAAGTATTCAAACCCCTGGACTTTTCCACATTTTGTTATGTTACAGTCTTATTCTATAATGGATTAAATTATTATTTTTCCTCATCAATCTACACACAACACCTCACAATGACAAAGTTAAAAAAAATCATTTTTGCAAATGTATTAAAAAAATAAAAAATGTAATGGATGTATTGGAATTAGTGGAACAAGCTTAAATATCCTGACCAAGTGAGAGATATACAGTGGGGCAAAAAAGTATTTAGTCAGCCACCAAATGTGCAAGTTCTCCCACTTAAAAAGATGAGAGGCCTGTAATTTTCATCATAGGTACACTTCAACTATGACCGAAAAAAATGGAAAAAAAATCCAGAAAATCCCATTGTAGGATTTTTATTGAATTTATTTGCAAATATGGTGGAAAACGAGTATTTGGTCACCTACAAACAAGCAAGATTTCTGGTTCTCACAGACCTGTAACTTCTTCTTTAAGAGGCTCCTCTGTCCTCCACTCATTACCTGTATTAATGGCACCTGTTTGAACTTGTTATCAGTATAAAAGACACCTGTCCACAACCTCAAACAGTCACACTCCAAACTCCACTATGGCCAAGACCAAAGAGCTGTCAAAGGACACCAGAAACAAAATTGTAGATCTGCACCAGGCTGGGAAGTCTGAATCTGCTATAGGTAAGCAGCTTGGTTTGAAGAAATCAACTGTGGGAGCAAATATTAGGAAATGAAAGACATACAAGACCACTGATAATCTCCCTCGATCTGGGTCTCACGCAAGATCTCACCCCGTGGGGTCAAAATGATCACATGACCTAGTGAATGACCTGCAGAGAGCTGGGACCAAAGTAACAAAGCCTACCATCAGTAACACACTACGCCGCCAGGGACTCAAATCCTGCAGTACCAGACGTGTCCCCCTGCTTAAGCCAGTACATGTCCAGGCCCATCTGAAGTTTGCTAGAGAGCATTTGGATTATCCAGAAGAAGATTGGGAGAATGTCATATGGTCAGATGAAACCAAAATAAAACTTTTTGGTAAAAACTCAACTCGTTGTGTTTGGAGGACAAATAATGCTGAGTTGCATCCAAAGAACACCATACCTACTGTGAAGCATGGGGGTGGAAACATCATGCTTTGGGGCTGTTTTCTGCAAAGGGACCAGGACGACTGATCCGTGTAAAGGAAAGAATGAATGGGGCCATGTATCGTGAGATTTTGAGTGAAAACCTCCTTCCATCAGCAAGGGCATTGAAGATGAAACATGGCTGGGTCTTTCAGCATGACAATGATCCGAAACACACCACCCGGGCAACGAAGGTGTTGCCCAGCAACAGCCCCAAAACATCACTGCTCTAGAGGATATCTGCATGGAGGAATGGGACAAAATACCAGCAACAGTGTATGAAAACCTTGTGAAGACTTACAGAAAATGTTTGACCTCTGTCATTGCCAACAAAGGGTTTATAACAAAGTATTGAGAAACTTTTGTTATTGACCAAATACTTATTTCCCACCATAATTTGCAAATAAATTCATAAAAAATCCTACAATGTTATTTTCAGATTAACTGTCCATAAAAGCCCAGAGATCATCTTCAAATGTATGTGTGTGTGGCAAGGTTATTATAGTAAATGAAAACTGAAACTAAGATAAAAACAAAAGTTAACAACTATTTAGTAAATTGAAATAAAACAATATTAGTAGTTTTAGTTTTTTTCTTCTAATCTCTTTTCAAAAATCGAATGGGGTTTTCAAGTAAAACATTTTCTAATGGGTTTTTTGAACTTCTGAATCTGGTGGGTAAATGCTGCCAGTAGATGCCGATGTTTCAAATAGGCCTAGCTTGTTCATCACTATCACTAGCTAACAGGGAAGAAATCTGAGGGCGAGCAGAGAGCGGGACTGGGCCAAGCTAGAGCAGCTTGTGAAGTTGCTGGAGCCATTCACAATCCACACCGGACTTCAAACTGACAGCCAGTTCATGTCTGACGTGGTACCGTGCCTTCTCAACTTTGAGGCACACTTACAGTCAACTACTGTTGCAAAACAGTTGGCACAGGTCCTCCCGAAGTCACTGCGTGAGCACTTTGCATGTATACTGAAACCTCTGGGGGCAGCCACCTTCAATCCAACCCCTGCATCAGCTTGCCTGATGGATCCAAGTGTGTCTCTGGCACTTCGCTGAACAGAGATGGAGCCACTGATGAGGGAAGCAAATAAGAGAGTACATACGTGGAACAGCAGGACCCCTGGAAGATGCCAACCCGATGAATCCAGCAAGCATCTCGATCACAGTGCTTCAGAAATATAGTTCTTGCATCGAAGATTGTGTCCCTCTGGTCAACCTGGCGGTGCCCTTTGTGAGCTACAGAAATTAGAGTAGGTAGAGGGGGGCATGGTTACAGCATCACCTCTCCTGTTCTGGCAGGCAAAGATAGCCGTTTATCCATAGCTGTGCCCTGTGGCACTGGATCTGGTTTCTGCCCTTGTAAGTGTTTGTGGAGAGAATATTCTCTGTCGGTGGGCAACTCTCATCATGCTTGAGAAACCGAATGACCACCCCTCTGGAAGCAGAGTTTTCTTGAAGATCAAACAAGATTTTCTGGTTTGGTTATTAAACAGATTTATTGTGTTTTTATTAACCCTATTTGAAGGGGTTAGTCAGTGATACAAAATATTACATAACATGTCAAATGTGCCATGACTTCATTTGTTGTTTCCTTTTTACTGTCAGATAAAAGTAAATGTATTTGATTCTTCCTCCATCTACTACTAAAGTTAAAAAGCATTGGATTGGTGTAAACATGGGCAAGAGAGTTTCCTTCCGCCATATTTGTTGCACCCGTTTAGGAACTTGTACTTTAAATCAAAGTCATATTTGGACTGATTTATAATTTAAACCTAACCAAACTATGTCCTGGCCACCTTTAGTGGCCAAAAGCCTGTGTTAGCATAGGCAGTGCCATTGTGGACTTTAGCCATTTTGAGAAGAGGGCTGTACATACAGTATACACTCCTAGAGAAGCAGACTGTTGTATTACGGTTGCTTTCCTATAACTTGGTTACGCTACTGTGTGATTGTGTTGTAAGTGGCCTGTTATTATATTTTGTGGAATTGCCCGTTGTTGATAAGTGTGTGAATGAGATTAAAACATGAACACACATTGAAAAGCTAGTTGGCTTAGGCAATTCAAACACAACAGAGGCATGGCAGTGCAACTTCCTAGATATACCAAGAACCTTATGAAACCCTTTTAAATACAGAATAACATAATACAAAATGAACATGGGCTACTTATATGCAGGCAAAGGTGTTTGAGTGTAATCATGTTGGCCATATTGGATTCAGAATACAATTGATTCACGCTAAAAGTCTTTATAGGCATGAGTGTCTTACACAATTCATTTTTACAAGTGATTTAACCTCCATCAAATGTTATTATGGTAGCCGTATTGGATTTGAGACCGTATTGGATTTTAGGCTAAATATAAAGATAATTGGCCCCCTGCCTTAATTGCAAGACTAGGTTCTAAATATACAAAATCTTTGTCAGGCAAAATGCATCAACAGCACTGAATATGAGTTGTCTATTGAACGGTAACCAAAAACAAAAGTTAACATTCATCATAGATATTCATAGTTGATATTTCAGTCAATTGTATGTGTTTACAAGTCTATATATTACAAAAAATGCAATATTAGATTTTAGCAATACCAGAGCTTGCAATATTGGCTTATATGAGTTTATGAAGGCTCTAACAATATTCAATGATTACATTTCTCTAACACATGTTACAGGCTACAGTACATGCCTGCATCACCAAGCTAGAACATTAGGCAAAATTAAGAGGTGAAAATAGACCAAATTATTAGGGTGAGGCACATTGAACACCATTTGGGTCTTTGCGTGTCAAAAAAGATGCACGTCATATAACACTATTTGACGAGTTAAATAAGCTTTTCATTTGACACGTAAAATAACAAAATTCTATTCGAGAATGTTGTGTGCTGAATTTGCACGTGCAAGCCAGGCGCCAACGCTACTGTCAGTAGCACTGTCTTGTGAAGGTGGCACGGCGGTCCTTTGTGGGAGAATTTTGTCATCAAAGTCTGGTATTCTCTGGATTTATGGTGGGGACAAAAACAACACACAGCCACTCCATTGAATAGCAGGCTAACTTTAGTGGTTGCTTTGCAATGATTTCAGTTAGCCACTGATTCCTTCCATACGACTCATTTTTGAATTCATTGTGTAATATTTATGTCCAATAGCCGATGAGCTATAAGTTTGATCTATAATTGATCTTAATTATTTATCTTCATATGGAAAGGATTAAAAAGTAGTAGATTGTCGACATGATTCATGATGACAGCTAGCTAGGACTTTGAAGTAAAATGTTGACATGATCAGTCCAATCAAAGCTACTGTACATATAACGTGATTTGACGTAATTTTATCTGTGGCCAATGACCTTGAGTCTTCTTGGAAGGACTCTTGTAATATAACTCTATGGCATGACCCCAAGGGCTGACATTTTTTATGTCTACCCTTACTAAGGACTTAAACTTGGTGATGATGTACTGTCCCCATGAGTGACAAAACACTGAGTCGTTCACGGCTCAATGCTCCTATATTCTACTGGCTCGTCCCACCACCACAGAAAGCACTGAACTAGGCATAAACACCTGCATTTTGGAGCTGCCTTACTCAAGAAAACAAAAAAGAGACCATGTGTGTATGAAGCTTTATTATCTTAATGATATATATATATTGTTTTACATTGTTTGCAAACTGATATGTGAAACATATTAATGCCAAAATAACATGCAAATGTAATCAGGAAGTAACCAAAAAACTGTTAAACAAATCTAAATACAGTATATTTTATATTTGAGATTCTTCAAATAGCCACCCTTTGCCTTGATGACAGCTTTGCACACCTTTGGCATTCTCTCAACTAGCTTCACCTGGAATGCTCTTCCAACAGTCTTGAAAGAGTTCCTACATATGCTGAGCACTTGTTGGCTGCTTTTCCATCCAAAACATCTCAATTTGGTTGAACTCGGAGGATTGTGTTGGCCAGGTCATCTGATACAGCACTCAATCACTTCCCTTCTTGGTAAAATAGCCTTTACACAGCCTGGAGGTGTGTTGGGTCATTGTCCTGTTGAAAAAGAAATGATAGTCCCACTAAGCCCAAACCAGATGGGATGGCGTATTGCTGCAGAATGCTGTGGTTAAGTGTGCCTTAATGTAAATAAATCACAGACAGTGTCACCAGCAAAGCACCCCTACACCATGCTTAAGGTGGGAAATACACATGCAGAGATCATCTGTTCACCCACACCATGTCTCACAAAGACATGGCAGTTGGAACCAAAAATCTCAGATCGTCCTCTGCAGCAGAGGTAACTTTGGGTCTACCATTCCTGTGGCAGTCCTCATGAGAGCCAGTTTCATTATAGCGCTTGATGGTTTTTGTGACTGCACTTGAAGAAACTTTCAAAGTTCTTGAAATGTTCCATATTGACTGACCTTCATGTCTTAAACTGATGGACTGTCGTTTCTCTTTTCTTATTTAAGCTGTTCTTGCCATAAAATGGACTTGGCCTTTTACCAAATAGGGCTATCTTCTGTTTACCCCCCTACCTTTTCACAACACAACTGATTGGCTCAAACGCATTAAGAAGGAAAAAAGTTCCACAAACTAACTTTTAAGATGGCACACCTGTTAATTTAAATGCATTCCAGATGACTACCTCATGAAGCTGGTTGGAAAATGCCAAGTGTGTGCAAAGCTGTTATCAAGGCAAATGGTGGCTATTTGAAGAATCTCAAATATAAAATATATTTTGATTTGTTTAACACTTTGTTGGTTACTACCTGATTCCACATGTGTTATTTCACTAATTCACTACTCCATATGTGTTATGTCTTCACTATTATTCTACAATGTAGAAAATTGTAAAAATAAACAAAAACCCTTGAATGAGTAGGTGTTCTAAAACTTTTGACCGGTAGTGTATATATTTCAGTGTTCTGTAACTCATGGGGACAGTACGTCCACGCCAAGTTTAAGTCCTTAGTAAGGGTAGAAATTCAAAATGTCAGCCCTTTGGCTTATGCCATAGTTGTATTATAAGTACCCTTCCAAGAAGGCTCAATGTCATTGGCCACAGATAAAATGACGTCAAATCACATTATACTGTAGCTTTGATTGGACTGATCATTTCCTTTTGGGGGGGGGCTAAAACTGGGGCTCAAAACAGGTGGGTCACTGCCCCACCTGCCCTGAATGACGGGTCGCCACTGTGCTTTCTTCTACCTCGGGTAGGGGTATCTCAAAGGTTTGGGAGACTTGCCACTATCATAAAGTAACTCCCATGCTGTCAAGATCTCCCCTGGAAACGTGATATTTTAGCCTTACAAATAGATAAACATGTCTTAGTTAGCTAGCTACATTGATATGAAATTGCCCATCTTAGCCATTTGATCCCTGGTTAATTGAATGAGGGAATTATTTTAGAAAGACATAAGTATTTGGTTATTATTGTAATATTGCAGGGTGCCAACCGTCCTCTAGGAGAGCTACTTGGTGTACAGGCTTTTGCTCCATAGTATTTTACTTTGTGGGGGATTAAGTGCCTTGCTCAATGCCACAATGGCAGGAGATGTAATACATGGGATCAGCAGCAGCTTTCCATTGTCAATTATTTTGAAGTGTTTCCTTGCATCATACAAAACCATTTTCAGTAACTTGTTTGACTTATGGTGTTACAGAGTGACTTGAGCTATGTCCTAAGAACAAGTGGCTAAAAAAGTTCATGTCAAGCCCCGAGATGCATTTATTTCTCCTAGTTATAGTACAGCTACAGCGAGGCTGATCTGATAATCCAGACCTGCCTGTAGGTGTCTGTACATGTGAATACAGACAGCACAGTGACATGTGGAAGAGGAGTCCTATTTATACTCTCTCTCCCTCTTTGCTGTGCTCTGGATAATATATTTAGAGCAGGAGGAGCAGGAAAGGAGGCAGGGAGGAGGCAGGAGCTTTGTTGGTGTGGTTGCGGCTCTATTTGATGTGAAAGCTGATTTGCCATGGAGCTGGTCCCCAGGGAGTAGGAGCACAAGCTGTGACAATAGCTCTTACCACATTTGACACCTGTGGCGCAGGAGAAGCAGAAGGATGCTTCTACTAATTCAGTGTGAGAAGAGTAAGAGGAGAAGAAGATAGGGAATCAACAGGCTTTCGCACAGATGTGGATCGTGAGGGTGTCTCTTCTTTTTCTCATATTGGCACAGCCTGTTGTTTTTCCTTTCTGGATCGACGGCAGCAGTGTGTGTGTGTGTGGGAGACCAGGGAGCCGCAGTGTCTGAAAACACCTAGACTCACCATCACGCAGGACCAAAAGTCAGCGTTTACCACACTGGACTGGCTAACGGCTTATACTTCATTCCTGAATGAAACACACTCACCTGGAAAGTGTCCGCGGCATCTCACTGACTCTCTTCTTGTTATCTTCTCCATCTGTCTCCCCCTTCTGGACCTGCTAGCATGTTTAGAAAGCGGTGTTGGGTTTCAGCGTTATGCAATTGGTCTGCTGGCAGGGGCGTCAACAGCTTCCGTAATCATGTCTGGTGAAGTGAGGCTTGGGTTCTATGCCTGGACAATGGACCTGGAGCGGGCCCAATCAATGACTGCTCTCTGTGAAAGCTTTCCTGTGGCCACAAAGGTTTCTGATGAGTTGCAATAGAGTTAAACTCTTCTGGGACTAAGTTAGGGGAAGGAGGGTGGTGAGTAGAGGAGGAAGAGGAGAGGAGTAGAAAACCCAGCCTTCAGATCAAAGCTCGGGATGGATCTCTCTGTCTCTCTCTCTCTTCCCTCCCTCTATCTATATTTAATGTAAGTGTGTAGGTTTAGAGGGGGGAGTTTCAGAGATGTTCTTCTGCTCCTAAGGAGGTGCTGTGATTGAGTCCTGGTCATTTGATTGCACTTTACTGGAGGTCCACTTACAACCAGGAAGCAAGGGAGAGGGAAGGAAATAGAGCGAGAGGAAGAAATAAAGAGAGAGCTCCCTACTCTGTCTCCAAGACTTGTGAGGTGATCAAGCCTATTTCCTGACTTTTCGACCGGCCCACTCTCTTGTTCTGTCATTCTTGAAAGGGAAGAAGACTATTTCTGGGGAGTTTTTGGGGGGTGCGATCTGTCTTTTTTGGTCCAAACTGCCTTCGCAGTTATTGACAATGTGGCGTCTGGTGTGTCCCCCTGTTTAGGGAAAGAAAGATGCCAACGGGGCTGTTTGTCTGTATGTAGGTTGCAAACTAATGGATTACCCTTTGGACTTTTACTCTCTCTTATTGCTCAATAGGATGCAGTGAGCAATCTTATCCTTGCCTTCACAGCCCCCCACCTCCTCCTCCTCTTGTTCTTTCTCTCCTCTCCTCTGTGGCTGCCGGTTCAATCGCTCCATAGGCCAGCTGTTCTCTTGTTCCTGGCCCTGAGGGAAGAGAAGAAAAGAGGGGATTGTTATTCCTCTTCTTCCTTCCTTCCTCTGCTCGCTCACTCCAAAGATGAATTTCATCTTCGGTAACAATACTCAGTTCCCGCGGGGTGGGCGAAGCAGTGGGGGCGGGGGCCAGGGAGGGCCCAAGAAACAGAAGCAGGGGCCCAAGAGATGCTCCTCAGAAGAACTGCACTCAGGACACAATACGGACTCACCTTCCTCCTCCTCCTGTTCTTCATCTCGCTGGCAGCAGCTCATCACGCCTTCAGTGAATGCATCACGGCTGGAGGCACACAGGTAATACCAGCTCACATACCTGTACATGTACACCTGTAGTACCAACAGTGATACTGTAAATTTGATCGCAATGTGGAATCCCTGCTTTTATTGACTGGTAATACTCAGTGTTGTGGACAAGGCAAGGGACGATTCTGGTGTGTTCAATTGTTTGGGCTTGATATTTGCTGTGTAGACTGTGGTCTTTGCTACTTGTGTGGCAAACAATGTGTCTATTTCTATTCCTCAAAGTTACTATGGTAGCTACTGATGCTCTAAGAACTCTCAAAGCATGTAGACCAAAAATGCAGAACGTTTCCAAACGCTGTAAGCTTAAAGTGTAAAATAAGATATCTGTTTCCTCAGTCTTCGAGAGAAGGATGTAGTAGAGCTGTCAGTGCTGGGAGCAGTGGCGAGAGCCCCACCCTTGATTGTCCACAAGGGTTCCAAACAAGTCTTCTACTGTTTTTCTCCTCTGCCATTGTTCGGTATCCGGTGACATATAGTGTAGTCCTGAACAGAACTACAGAGTTGATTTTCCTTTCATTCGCTCTGGAAGATGCCTCTTTAAAGATAGGCTAGCCAGCCGTGTCGATGGTTCCCAGCTGTGTGATGAGAATAGCATAATACGATGGTTTGAGTAGAGTAGTAGAACGGCTAATCAGCCATACCAGTGATTGGTCCAGGAGGTGAGTTTGTCTCTACCTCATGTTAAGAGTCAGAGGTCAGACTACTTTAAATGTATTTTCCGGTCTTATATGCTCATTGTTAACCCATCATTTTATACAGTTTGTTGAAATGGACGGTTCCGTCAGGCTAACACGCTCTCTTACCTCACTCAGGGGCGTGACTTGTCAGTGTACAAAGTTAATGTAAAACAATGATCTTTTTCTATTAACAAAAACACTTTAATATTTTTTCATACTTCATGCACAACACATGGGATGGGCACTTCATACATGTCGTTATACTTTCCAAGTTACAGTTGTCATGTCTCCAGTATAATTAAATTAGATGGCATTCTTTTTTATCGATTGATTACCTAACGTTTAATTGATTACACGATTGAATTAAACCATGCAACAACTAAACCATTAATAACCTGGTGCACCACAGAAACATTAGTTTATATAGAGCAGCTATGTCCCGAATCCACTCTTAAAGATCTGAAGGTCTTTTATATCAATAGCAGTCAATCATGAATTATTCTTTACCTTCTATCAGTCTCATCTCAACGTTGTAAAATTCTTCGTTAATCTGCACAAAACCTAGCATGAATTATGAATCAGCAATATAACAATTGGCTTAATTATTTATTTACTAACTAACCAAATCACAGAAATACATAACAAACAGTAGATATTATTACTAACAATGGTACAGTGCCCTGCAAAAGTATTCATCCCTCTTGGTATTTTTCCTATTTTGTTGCATTACAACCTGTAATTTAAATTGATTTTTAATTGGATTTCATGTAATGGACATTCACAAAAAAGTCCAAATTTGGGAAGTGAAAAGAAATAAAAACGTTTTTAAATTTTGTATTTATTTTTTTAAACTGAAAATTGGTGAGTGCATATGTATTCACCCCCTTTGCTATGAAGCCCCTAAATGATATCTGGTGCAACCAATTACCTTCAGAAGTCACAGAATTAGTTAAATAAAGTCCACCTGTGTGCAATCTAATTGTCACATGATCTCAGTAAATACACACCTATTCTGAAAGGCCCCAGAGTCTGCAACACCACAAAGCAAGGGGCACCACCAAGCAAGCGGCACCATGAAGACCAAGGAGACCAAAGTACAGATCAGGGTTGGGTTATAAAAAAATATCCAAAACTTTGAACATCCCACGGAGCACCATTAAATCCATTATTAAAAAATGTAAAGAATATGGCATCACAACAAACCTGCCCACCAAGAGAGGGCCGCCCACCAAAACTCATGGATCAGGCAAGGAGGGCATTAATCAGAGAGGCAACAAAGAGACCAAAGATAACCCCGAAGGAGCTGCAAAGCTCCACAGCAGAGATTGGAGAATCTGTCCATAATACCACTTTAAGCCATACACTCCACACAGCTGGGCTTTAAAGAAGAGTGACCAGAAAAAAAAGCCATTGCTTAAAGTAAAAAATAAGCAAACACATTTGGTGTTTGCCAAAAGGAATGTGGGAGACTCCCCAAACATAAGAAAGAAGGTACTCTGGTCAGCTGAGATTAAAATTGACCTTTTTGGCCATCAAGGAAAATGCTATGTCTGGCGCAAACCCAACACCTCCCATCACCCAGAGAACACTGTCCCCACAGTGAAGCATGGTGGTGGCAGCATCATGCTGTGGGGATCTTTTTCATCGGCAGGGTGTGTGAAAAGGGACAGAATTGAAGGAATGATGCATGGCGCAAAATACAGGGAAATTCTCAAGGCAGACCTGTTTCAGTCTTCCAGAGATTTGAGACTGGGACGGAGGTTCACCTTCCAGCACGACAATGACCTTAAGCACACTGCTAAAGTAACACTTGAGTGGTTTAAGGACTGTCATGCACAAAGTAGATGTCCTTGACCGACTTGCCAAAACTATAGTTTGTTAACAAGAAATTTGTGTAGTGTTTGAAAAATGAGTTTTAATGACTCCAACTGTCATGTCCTGTCCTTAGTATTCTGTGTTGTCTTTATTATTTTGGTTAGGTCAGGGTGTGACATGGGTGATGTATGTGTTTTTGATCCTGTCTAGGGGTTTTGTTTGTCTATGGTTAGTTGCCTGTGTCAGCACTATTATTATATAGCTTCACGTTCATTTTGTTGTTTTGTAAGTTTGTTAAGTTTCTTCGTTTCATTAAAGAAGATGTATTCTCATCACGCTGTGCCTTGGTCTCATCCATTCAACGAACGTGACACCAACCTAAGTATATGTAAACTTCAGACTTCAAATGTCAGTATGAAGATGTTAATCTTGTAGACATGTAAAAATATGCTGGGGATGAGCACGCACATCTTCAAGTTGTGCCCATATTGGATTTAACTATATGTTGCAAATAAAAGTAGTGAGTTGATACAATTCCAAGCCTGAAAGGTAAAAACCACCCTCAGACTTAGGAAGATGTAAAACAATCCTTTTTATTCTATACATTTTATTTGCCCATATAAGTTCTGTTAGGACCGAGTATACTTTTTTAAAGAATGTCTTAGGTGGGGTAATTGGTTATACCAAAAATAAATACAAAACTTTGGTATGCATGCAATTCTAAAGAAGTACGTTTTTCCATTTGATTAGATCTGCTTTCATATTGTTGAGTAATGGACTAAAGTTGTTTTATGTATTTGTTGTTTGTCACTTATTAAGCATTTAATTATATAGTATTTTTTTGTGGTCCACTGAAAGATTTGCTGTAGATTGTGAGTTATTATTTTTTGTTTAATTATTGCTATCATAACTCAAGGCGAGACCCAAATGCAGACACAGGAGGCAGATGGAGTCTTAGATATTTAATAATCCAAAAAGGGGTAGGCAAGAGAATGGTTGTGGACAGGCAAAAGGTCAAAACCAGATCAGAATCCAGGAGGTACAGAGTGTCAGGCAGGCTCGAGGTCAAGGCAGGCAGAATGGTCAGGCAGGCGGGTACAGAGTCCAGAAACAGGCAAGGGTCAAAACCAGGAGGACTAGAAAATGAGAAATAGCAAAAGCAGGAGAACGAGGAAAAACACTGGTTGACTTGGACATACAAGATGAACTGGCACAGAGAGGCAGGAAACGCAGGGATAAATACACTGGGGAAAACAAGAAACACCTGGAGGGGATGGAGACAATAACAAGGACAGGTGAAGCAGATCAGTGTGTGACAATTGCCATTATTTTGGTTTTGATTTGTATCATGAGATTGTATAGTATTCTGAAAATATTTTTAGCCAAGGGGAGCATTGAGTTTTCAATATTGGTCAGGTATATCAGGAGATCTGCAAATAAGTTCAGTTTATGTTCATGTTTACCGTACATTTGGGTCCTGTCTACTTCTTTCTGCAAGCGGTTCAATTGCCAGTGCAAACAGGAGGGGGGAGAGTGGACACCCCTGTCTTGTGTCGCTGTCTAAAGCAATTTCATATTTCGATTACATTTATTATTTAGCTGGAAAGTTGAGAGCTTACAGCTTTGAATAGAAAAAGCTATTCAAGACAGTCATAAGGCTTTTCGGCATCAACAACTATTATTGATAAATCTATATCTTGTTTTTTTGTGTATTGCATTATACTGAAACATGTTCTTGTATTTATTTGTAAGCATCTTTTTTCGTAAACCCAGTCTGGCAAGACTTCTGGCATTCTATTTCTTATAATTAAATTTGTCACATTTTATTAAACTTATGGGTGGGTTTCTAATCAGCTGGGTTTTAATATAACTGAAATAATAGTTTGATACAAGGAACTAGGAAGTACTGAATTGAGTGACATGTGTTGTCATTTAAATGTAAATAGGGGGGCTACTTTGTCATGAAATAAAAGATCCTAGAAATTTGTGACCCAATTCATGAAATTAGGCGTATGTCGCAGCAGAGCCGTTTGAACGTAAAACAGCAGCACATCTTGCCCTACAATGCACATAGAGGGTTAATGTCAACAGTATGGATGTCACTCTCTCTTTGCTCAATGCAGAGTAGAAATTGACTGCATCAATTCTTGTTTTTGTGAGAAATATTATTCTGTTGAAAATTCTAAAATTGTCTGTACAATCAGCTTACATATAGGTCTGATGGACATATCCCACCAGACATGCCACCAGGGGTCTCTTTACAGTCCCAAAGTCTATAATGAATTCAAGGCAATATAAATAATTATATAGAACCATGATCACAAGGAACTCCCTTCCATCTCAAATTAATCAAGTGAACAGCAACATTTTATTTAAAAAAACAAGAAAACAACACAACGCCTCGTCCCTATATGGCCTAGTCAACCTAGTTGTATACATATGCATTAGGATCATAATTTGAGCCAATTTGATACAGCAGGGAAATAATCCTGCAGCAACAGAAAATGTGATATGTGGATTATAATTAATGGTATTTTTTTGTAAGGGGTTGAATACATTTTTTGTTAGGGAAAATCAAGTCTGACATTTAGAAGCCTTTTTAAACCTGGAATATTTGGTATTTTATTAGGATCCCCATTAGCTGTTGCAAAAGCAGCTGCTACTCTTCCTGGGGTCCACACAAAATATGAAACATGACATAATACAACACATTAATAGGCAAGAACAACTCAAGGACAGAATTACATATATTTTTTTTAAAGGCACACGTAGCCTAAATGTGAATGCATACACACAAACGATCTAGGTCAAATAGGGGAGAGGCGTTGTGCCATGATGTGTTGCTTTATTTGTTTTTTTTTAAACCAGGTTTACTGTTTTCGAGCAATATGAGATGGATGGAGTTCCATGCAATAATGGCTCTATGTAAAACTGTACATTTTCTTGAATTTGTTCTGGATTTGGGGACTGTGAAAATACCCCTGGTGTGGGGGGAAGCTTGCACTTCCCTCTGTGCAGGAAAATTCTCAGCAACAAAATAGTGATCAAATGAATATCTGACATCTGTATGTAGTAAGGTATGTATGTGTCTAAGTCTGTAATGTTTAGGGTAGTGTTCGTAAACTGTATGTAAAGTATTTTTGTCAGTAATGTATTTTTCATTATATGTTGGAGCCCAGAAAACTAGCTGTCGCCATTGCCGTCGCCTAACGGGGATCCCAATAAAATCTACATTTTCTTCCATTACACACTGATGGACAGAGATTCTCTTCATTACACACAGATAGCAGATAAATTGACTGAATGTTTGTGTTGACTTTTCACCTGGACAAGACAAGACCAGGAGTAACTACAAGCTTGATTTGTCTTTTAATGTTTCGGCAAACTCATTGTCATCAAGATCTGTTGAGCAAAATGTTGGTGTAAAGATGCTTGCGGGTGTTCAAGAATAGGCCTACTAGTGAGCTGAAGGGGCTGCTGCCTGTGTGCTGATGTACTGATGCACAGGGCCTGCTGTCTGTATGCTGATTTCCTGATGCCACGGCCTGCTGTCTGTGCGTGTGGTAGTCAGTGCTAGCAGCACTCAGTGCTCTTTTATCCTCTGAGAAAATCTGTAATCTTAATGGACTGGGCCTGGTGCTTCTTCCCAAGGTGTTATACAGGGCACTTAGTATGAACATAAATGCATCCTCACAGTCTTTTACTGAGGGAGGAAAGATGGAGAGGGATGGATGGAGACTTTTGAGAGAGGGAAGGATGGAGAAGGGTACAGGGAAGAAGAGTTTACTGTAGTGCTCACGTGTGTGTCTGTGTGTGTGTGTGCAGGTTGGTGCATGCAGTGTGTGAGTGTGTGTGTGTGTCTGCATGGAGCATGCTCTATACTTCTAGATCTCCTGTAAATCAATTATTTGTACAGGACTACATAATGTACAGAGTTGTATGGTCATGCAGTATTGAATGATATGTCCATTGTGTAGAAAACTTGAAACTATAGTACATTTTAATGTAATATTTAGTGCATCTCTTCTAGTGTGGTCGGGTGTTCGAAAGCTTTCTCAGGTAACGTGGACTGTTGTGTTGGAGATGTATGTCTCTCTATAAGTGGTGGACTGGAGTGGAGTAATGTTAAATAGCAGAGAGGTAAATGGCTCTCTGTATCATGGTTGGGCACTGTAATAATGCGTGAGGGCATGAACATCTCTGGGGAGGAAACTTGTACACAACCTTCAGAGTGTTTCTTAACAGACTATCATGTGGAAGGATCTTGAATATTAGGGATATAGGGATCCTTTCATATGAACCTGCTGGAGAGAAAGTAGTTTATTCTAGTGAAACTCTCCTCTCTCTCTATCCCAGAAGGAATCCCCTTTACGCCCCTGTATCTGTCTCAGGCGATGGGTCTAGTGTGTAGCCTACCTGAGGGAATATATTACCTTCTGTGTGCACGTGTGCGCACGTGGGTGTGTTGGAGTTCGTGTATAAGCATTAGCATCTCTAGCTACTGTTCATGACCATATCTCTCCACTGTCAGGGCTAGTGTATTTCCAGAGGCCCTGTGAATGGTGGCAGCTAATTTATAAGTAATTTGTAGTTTTAAAAGAGCAAAGGCTTAGTCTTTGTGAGCTCCTTTCAGCAACACGTCCATTATGCTCCAATGACAGCACCTCCTCTCCTCGCATGCTCAAGTTACAACAGCTCTTTATCACTCTATCACTCAGGTTCATATTCAAGGATCCAGTGGTTGGAACTGGTTCAGGGAACAGAAATGGAACCTGGAACGAAAGCAATCCATACTGTTCCGGAACATAACCGTTATTTTAAAAGCATGGGAACTGTGTAATAACATTATTTTATGTTCCAGGCAATTTTCTAGTCCCACAAAAAAATGCAACAAAGCTCCTATGCAAAGCCCTGACTCAGTTAAGTTAGCTAGAGAAAAATGGGTAAGCTTTTTCGCTATCTAGCTCAAAGGACATTAAATGTTCCTCCATAGAAGCCGCTCCTCCGAGGTATAATTCTGTGGACCTAATTCAGATAATGCATGTCATAACAAGATGCCCAGTGCTTTAAGCTTCCTCAACCCTCTCTATCTCTCTCCCCACTCACAAAATGTCAGTCGCATCTTGCGCCATAGGCTACACATGTCTGTCCATCACGCATGTAAAAACGATCTTGCCTGCTCTATCTGCACTAATTTGTGAAGTAATTGAATGAGCAAAATGTAACTGTTGATTTCACAGGTTACAAAAGGAACAGAAAGGAACAATATAAACCTGGAAATAATTGTGGTTCTGTTCAGAATTTTGGTTCCAACCCATGTCCTTCACAGACCTTCTTTCTCTCTCTTTCTTCCTCCTCTCTCAATTGGCCAATTTGTCTGTGTAATCAAATCAAATCAAATTTATGTATATAGCCCTTCGTACATCAGCTGATATCTCAAAGTGCTGTACAGAAACCCAGCCTAAAACCCCAAACAGCAAGCAATGCAGGTGTAGAAGCACGGTGGCTAGGAAAAACTCCCTAGAAAGGCCAAAACCTAGGAAGAAACCTAGAGAGGAACGAGGATATGTGGGATGGCCAGTCCTCTTCTGGCTGTGCCGGGTGGAGATTATAACAGAACATGGCCAAGATGTTTAAATGTTCATAAATGACCAGCATGGTCAAATAATAATAATCACAGGCAGAACAGTTGAAACTGTAGCAGCAGCATGGCCAGGTGGACTGGGGACAGCAAGGAGTCATCATGTCAGGTAGTCCTGAGGCATGGTCCTAGGGCTCAGGTCCTCCGAGAGAGAGAGAGAGAGAGAAAGAAAGAGAGAAAGAGAGAATTAGAGAGAGGCTACTTAAATTCACACAGGACACCGGATAGAGGACAGGAGAAGTACTCCAGATATAACAAACTGACCCTAGCCCCCCGACACATAAACTACAGCATAAAACTGGTGGCTGAGACAGGAGGGGTCAGGAGACACTATGGCCCCATCCGATGACACCCCCAGACAGGGCCAAACAGGAAGGATATCACCCCACCCACTTTGCCAAAGCACAGCCCACACACCACTAGAGGGATATCTTCAACCACCAACTTACCATCCTGAGACAAGGCCGAGTACAGCCCACAAAGATCTCCGCCACGGCACAACCCAAGGGGGGGCGCCAACCCAGACAGGAAGATCACATCAGTGACTCAACCCACTCAAGTGACGCACCCCTCCTAGGGACGGTATGAAAGAGCCCTAGTAAGCCAGTGACTCAGCCCCTGTAATAGGGTTAGAGGCAGAGAATCCCAGTGGAAAGAGGGGAATTGCCCAGGGAGAGACAGCAAGGGCGGTTCGTTGCTCCAGAGCCTTTCTGTTCACCTTCACACTCCTGGGCCAGACTACACTCAATCATATGACCCCACTGAAGAGATGAGTCTTCAGTAAAGACTTAAAGGTTGAGACCGAGTTTGTGCTTTATCCGGGTAGCCGGAAAGTAGAGCATTGCAGCATTGCAGTAGTCTAACCTAGAAGTGACAAAAGCATTGATAAATTTTGGGGCTTCACCATGTTTCATTGAAATGTACAGCTGTGTGTCATCCGCATAGCAGTGAAAGTTAACATTATGTTTTCGAATGACATCCCCAAGAGGTAAAATATATAGTGAAAACAATAGTGGTCCTAAAACGGAACATTGAGGAACACCAAAATTTACAGTTGATTTGTCAGAGGACAAACCATTCACAGAGACAAACTGATATCTTTCTGACAGATAAGATCTAAACCAGGCCAGAACTTGTCCGTGTAGACCAATTTGGGTTTCCAATCTCTCCAAATGAATGTGGTGATCGATGGTATCAAAAGCAACACTAATGTCTAGGAGCACGAGGACAGATGCAGAGCCTCGGTCTGATGCCATTTACCACCTTCACAAGTGCAGTCTCAGTGCTATGATGGGGTCTAAAACCAGACTGAAAACATTGTTTGTCTTCAGAAGGCAGTGAGTTGCTGCGTAACAGCCCTAAAAATGTTGAGAGGATGGAAGATTCCATATAGTAGTTCTTTATATTTTCTGGGTCAAGGTTTAGCTTTTTCAGCACTGCCACTTTTAGTGAGTTTGGTATCCGATAGAAATTTATTATGTTCTAGGAGGGCCATTCACAGGAAGCAGCTCTTTCAGTAGTTTAGTTGGAATTGGCAGCTTGAAGGTTTAGAGGCCATGATTATTTTCAGTGTCATATAGTACGCTTGATCCTGGGTCATGGCAGAGTTTAGAAGGCACTAACATGATGAAGTTTATTTAGTGCTTTATCTCAGGACAACTGAGCTTTGAAGGAATGCGGGTTATTACTGCTGAGGGGAATGCTGCTTTTTAGTTAGCTTTGCGACAGTATCAAAAAGGAATTTCTTGTTCTTATTTTCCTCAATTAAGTTGAAAAATAGGATGATCGAGCAGCAGTAAGGGCTCTTCGATACTTCACGTCTTTCCAAGCTAGTCTTCCAGTTTGGTGTGGCGCCATTTCCTCCAATTTTCAGGAAGCTTGCTTCAGAGCTCGGGTATTTTCTGTGTACCAGGGAGCATTTCTTATGAGAAATGTTTTTAGTTTTTAGGTGTGCAACTGCATTTTTGCACAGAAAGTGTTCCTCCGTTATGGTTAACTGATTTTTGTCAATGTTTGGGTAGACAGAGGGAATCTGGAAACATCAAGGAATCTTTGTGTTGTCTGTGAATTTAATAGCAGACTTTTGATGATCCTTGGTTGGTGTCTGATTATTTGTTCTTCAAACAGAGAAAGAAAATGGTGGTCCGATAGTCCAGGATTATGAGGAAAACATTAAGATCCACAACATTTATTCCATGGGACAAAACTAGGTCCAGAGTTTTACTGTGACAGTGAGTAGGTCCAGAGACATGTTGGACAAAACCCACTGAATGATGGCTCCGAATGCCTTTTGGAGTGGGTCTGTGGACTTTTCCATGTGAATATTTAAGTCACCAAAGATTAGAATATTATCTGCTATGACTACAAGGTCTGATAGGAATTCAGGGAAATCAATGAGGAACGCTGTATATGGCCCAGGAGGCCTGCAAACAGTAGCTATAAAAAGTAATTGAGTCGGCTGCATAGATTTCATGACTAGAAGCTCAAAAGACGAAAACGTTGTTTTTTTTTGTAAATTGAAATGTGCTATCGTAAATGTTAGCCACACCTCCGCCTTTGTGGGATGCACGGGGGATATGGTCACTAGTGTAGCCAGGAGGCGAGGCCTAATTTAACAGTAAATACATCAGGCTTAAGCCATGTTTCAGTCAGGCCAATCACATCAAGATTATGATCAGTGATTAGTTCATTGACTATAATTGCCTTTGAAGTAAGGGATCTAACATTAAGTAGCCCTATTTTGAGATGTGAGGTATCATGATCTCTTTCAATAATGACAGGAATGGAGGAGGTCTTTATCCTAGTGAGATTGCTAAGGCGAACACCGCCATGTTTAGTTTTGCACAACCTCGGTCGACAGACACGGTCTCAATGGGGATAGCTGAGCTGACTACACTGACTGTGCTAGTGACAGACTCCACTGTGCTGGCAGGCTGGCTAACAGCCTGCTGCCTGGCCTGCAGGAGCTAGAGGAGTTAGAGCCCTGTCTATGTTGGTAGATAAGATGAGAGCACCCCTCCAGCTAGGATGTAGTCCGTCACTCCTCAGCAGGTCAGGCTTGGTCCTGTTTGTGGGTGAGTCCCAGAAAGAGGGCCAATTATCTACAAATTCTATCTTTTGGGAGGGACAGAAAACAGTTTTCAACCAGCGATTGAGTTGTGAGACTGCTGTAGAGCTCATCACTCCCCCTAACTGGGAGGGAGCCAGAGACAATTACTCGATGCCGACATCTTTCTAGCTGATTTACACGCTGAAGCTATGTTGCACTTGGTGATCTCTGACTGTTTCATCCTAACATTGTTGGTGCCGACGTGGATAACAATATCTCTACACTCGCCAGTTTTAGCTTTAGCCAGCACCATCTTCAGATTAGCCTTAACGTCGGTAGCCCTGCCCCCTGGTAAACAGCTGGATGATTCGTTTTAAGTCTAATACTGCGGGTAATGGAGTCGCCAATGACTAGAGTTTTCAATTTGTCAGAGCTAATGGTGGGAAGCTTCGGCGTCTCAGACCCCGTAAAATATCAACAACAACTAAAAAGGGAGGAAGGGTCAGTGCAGAATGGACAGTTTGTGGTTGTGTCACTCTCACTGGAGTGTATATAATATATATATATATATATATATATATATATATATATATATATATATATATCACATTTACAGTGCCTGTGCAAACCTAGAACCCTGAGCAGAATTGAGTTACAGTTGGCTCTCGATAAAGTTGCAATATCACTTCTCCCAGTCAATCGGGGCAATGGGACTGGAGTAAGTGATGTATATGAAAGCTCTTCAGATTATGTGGAGATTCTCCTGGATCTATCAAAGGCTGATAACGAAAGTCATCAGGTAGCAGAAGTGGCCTAGCCCTAGTTGATCGTCTTGACTCAGATGGTAATGTACCTGTAATGTAATGTTGTAGTAATCTCATTCATTTCCATATACACTGAAACAGGGAGGGGGAGAAAGAGGGGGGCGGCAGGTAGCCTAGTGGTTAGAGAGTTAGGCTGGTAACCGAAATGTTGCTAGATTGAATCCCCGAGCTGACAAGGTAAAAAATCCGTTCGTTCTGCCTCTGAACAAGGCAGTTAACCCACTGTTCCTAGGCTGTCATTGTAAATAAGAATTTGTTCTTAACTGACCTTTTGGTTACTAGCCCACTGTTCAACCTTTTGGTTACTAGCCCAACGCTCTAACCACTAGGCTACCTGCTGCACGCACTGGGTAGAAGTTGCCTATAGGCATAGATCTGGGATTAGTTTAGCCTTTCTGATTATTAACCTTAACCATTCGGCAAGGGAAGCACAAAACTGATCTTTGATTAGCGTCTCTGAGAAGCTTCATCCTTATAGGCTAGTGTGAGTGCCGGTCCTTGTGGGCCTGAAGAGCCCCCTGGTGTTTAGTCTTGGTATGCTTTCACCAGTGACTGCTAATGGGAGAGCCATTACTACAGTGGTTCGTTCCCAAAGAGAGAGTCCCAGCACATACAGCGTAATACTACATTGTGGGCAGTAATATTGTGGGGGTCACAAGACAATCTGAAAGGCCTCAGATGGTTCACAGTGCATGGAAGTTTGAAAACACTAAACCATACAGCCCCCTGTACATGACGTCACATAAAGTGCTACAGAAACCATCCAGGGGGGGTGGGTGGTTGGGTTGGGTTATCCCAATACTTTACAAGGTGCTTTGAGACCTTGGGTGAAAATGCTGTGTAAATGCAGTCCATTATTTGTTATTACCCATTCTTGTAGTAAGTGTATCTCTCCCTCGCTTGCCGTGCCTTTGTGTTAGGTTAATAATTACACATTTTACACAGATTCACGTGACGATGTTCTTTTCAGTCATTGTATTTGAAGGGTTCCTGTACAGTACTTCCAGTATATCTGACACACTTTGCCCATTTCTTTCTCTTTCTCCCCCCTCCCTTTCTTTTTAATGCAATTACTGGTCTTTCAGGGCTGTCCTTTGTCAGAATGGTGTTTTTAGCGGTGAGATGCTAAGCTATTCTTCGTAGCCACTTTAACTGGCAGAGTAAAATAGCCTATATGGTTAGTACTTCACGTACAGTAGAGACCTCTTGCTCTTCCCCTTCTCTCTCTCACTTACCCTGATTTGCAGTCCTCCCCTTTGTCTCTCTGTTTCACTCACTCTCATCTCTCTTTCTCACTCAGTCTTATTCTTTCTTACTCTGGGTTACAGTCCTCATTTCTTTCACAGTGCCCTCAGCACTAGTGTTAGCTCTTTATAAAGACTCATGTACTAGCCTGTCTATGTGTCTCTATGTGCATTACAATGGAACAAGTGAACAGTTCAAATTGCTCTGGTGAGGGCTAGCCATGATACACATTAATGCCACCTGCCTTGGAGCCCTATAGTGGCTTGCGAAAGTATTCACCCTATTGGAATTTTGTTGCCTTTACAACCTGGAAATACACCTTTTGCAGCAATTACAGCTGCATGTCTCTTGGGGAATGTCTTCATATGCTTGGCACATCTAGCCACTGGGATATTTGCCCATTCTTCAAGGCAAAGCTGCTCCAACTCCTTCAAGTTGGATGGGTTCCGCTGGTGTACAGCAATCTTTAAGTCATACCACAGATTCTCAATTGGATTGAGGTTTGGGCTTTGACTAAGCCATTCCAAGACATTTAAATGGTTCCCCTAAAACCACTCGAGTGTTGCTTTAGCAGTATGCTTAGGGTCATTGTCCTGCTGGAAGGTTAACCTACGTCCCAGTCTCAAATCTCTGGAAGACTGAAACAGGTTTCCCTCAAGAATTTCCCTGTGTTTAGCGCCATCCATCATTCCTTCAATTCTGACCAGTTTCCCAGTCCCTGCCAATGAAAAACATCCCCACAACATGATGCTGCCACCACCATACTTCACTGTGGGGATGGTGTTCTATGGTTTGTGCCAGACATAGCGTTTTCCTTGATGGCCAAAAAAGTCAATTTTAGTCTCATCTGACCAGAGTACCTTCTTCCATATGCTTGGGAACTCTCCCACATGCCTTTTGTCGAACACCAAATGTGTTTGCTTATTTTGTTCTTTAAGCAATGTCTTTTTTTGGCCAGTCTTCCGGTAAATCCCAGCTCTGTGGAGTGCACTGCTTAAAGTGGTCCTATGGACAGATACACAAATCTCCGCTGTGGAGCTTTGCAGCTCCTTCAGGGTCATCTTTGGTCTCTTTGATGCCTCTCTGATTAATGCCCTCCTTGCCTTGTCCGTGAGTTTTGGTGGGTGGCATTCTCTTGGCAGGTTTGTTGTGGTGCCATATTCCTTCCATTTTTTAATAATAGATTTAATGGTGCTCCGTGGGATGTTCAAAGTTTTGGATGTTTTTTTATAAACCAGCTCTGATCTTTACTTCTCCTCAACTTTGTCCCTGACATGTTTGGAGAGCTCCTTGGTCTTCATGGTGCCGCTTGCTTGGTGGTGTTGCAGACTCTGGGGCCTTTCAGAAAAGGTGTATATGTACTGAGTGTCACGCCCTGGTCTATATTTATTATGTTTATCTTCATTTATTGGGTCAGGCCAGGGTGTGACATGGGTTTATTTGTGGTGTGTTTCGTCTTGGGGTTGTGTGGGGTGTATAGCATAGTCATTGGCTGCCTGAGGCGGTTCTCAATTGCAGTCAGGTGATTATCGTTGTCTCTGATTGGGAACCATATTCAGGTAGCCATATTCTTTGTGTGTTTCGTGGGTGATTGTCCTTAGTGTCCTTGTTCCTGTCTCTATGTTAGTTTTCACTAGTATAGGCTGTTTCGGTTTTCGTTACGTTCTTTTTGTTTTGTAGTATTTGTATTGATTCGTGTTTTACGTTTTCATTAAACATGGATCGCAATCTACACGCTGCATTTTGGTCCGACTCTCATTCACCTACAGAAAACCGTTACACTGAGATCATGTGACACTTAAATAAAGTCCACCTGTGTGCAATCTAACTAATTATGTGACTTCTGAAGGTAATTGGTTGCACCAGATCTTATGTAGGGGCTTCATAGCAAAGGGGTGAATATGCACGCATAACTTTTCAGTGTTTTATTTCTTTGGATTATTTTAAAAACTTTTTTTTCATTTCACTTCAACAATTTGGAATATTTTGTGCATGTCCATTACATGAACTCCAAAGAAAGAAAGACATTACAGGTTGTAATGCAAACAAAAGAGGAAAAACACCAAGGGGGATGAATACTTTTGCAAGGCACTGTAGAGACTGCTAGAAGGGCACAGTGCTATATATCATTTTAATAAACATGAATACCAAGTCTTTGCTTTGGTCATATGACCCGAGATATTGTTTGTCCCATAGATGCTTGTGATTTACAAATATTAAACGCACATTGATGAAATGTACCACATTGTGCATCTAATGTTTCTCTATATCGAATGGTGTACCCAATATATGCAGAATTAGTACAGAGTGTAGGTCAGGAATAACTTATAGAGTTTCATTCTCTGTACAGTATTTACAGTACAACATCCATGATGACACACTTCTGTGCTCTTAGCGCCCGCTGTAGCGTGTTGTCTCTGTGTCGTCATACAGGGTAGACCCACAGCTGGTCATGACTGGTCACCTGTTGCCTTCCCATCCTGTTAAACACTATTGTATCTAGCTAAATAAACCTCTCTCTTAAGGAAGGATGTCAGGAGGACAGACACACTGGAGAAACTGTGGGCTCTTCTTCTTCACACACATCCAAAATGCGCACACACACACACACACTGTTAACCTTCCCGTACTTTATAAGCGTTCACTGGTCCGCATTTTCTATTTTATTATATTTCGTATCAGGGGGCAATAGCGCTCCACTGCTTCAAAATGAATATAGGGGAAACACTGCTAATGCTTTCATGAAAAGATAAACAAAAGCCTGTGAATGTAGATGTGAGTTTGACAGGTAACTATCACACTCCTCCTCCCATTGTAGGGAGCATGGAGGGTCAGCCACTGTCCACCGATGAGTCCTGATCCCCATATCACAGTCCCGGCTCCACATTGATTATTCATGCCTGTGTGCTGTCATGTGCAGTGCCCACTGGATCTCATTAATTGGTGAGAGAGGGAGAGGGAAAGAGGGGTGAGAGGCAGGGAGATAGAGCAAGAGAGATGGAGAGGCAGAGATGTTGAGCGATCTGAGAGGGAAGCAGTGCAGAAGAGAAAGAGAGAGAGCGTGGGGAGAGGGGGCTGTAGCCAGAAGATAAGACTGTAGACTGGATATATCTGTGCTGTAGCCAGAGGATAAGACAGGAGACTGGATATCTCTGCTGTGCTGCTGTGCTGTGGTCTCTCTCACCGGTAGCACACTATACACCGCTAGCTAGCCTGCTACGTGAGACCGAAGAGGAAAACCAGGCTTTCACCTGTACCTACTCCTCATATCCATCTCCAACTCTACCATTGCTACATCTTTTCTTGGACCTACCTTGGACCTTCGTCTAAGCCCCAGCCATGACCACCTACTATCATAATCACGAGTACTGCTGCGGAAGCCCTGAGGGTTGCAGTCCCAGCCCAGGAAAGGTGGTCTCTGGGCAGGGTAGGTCGCCTGGGAACCAGGCCCTGGGGAACCAGAACCAGCCCCGGGTCCAACACACCCAACAGAGGTTCCAGCAGACCCAGAGCCAGCTGGGTCTAATCCACAGACAGCAACAACACCTCCAACAACAGCAGATCCTGCTCCAACAGCAGCTCCAACAACCACAGATGCAGATTCAACACCTCCAACAGCTACAGCACCAACAACAGCCACAGATTCATCACCACCAGCAGCTCCAACAGCAGGCACTACAACACGACCAACAACAACAGATACACCACCATCAACTACAACAACAACAGCAGCAGCTACAGCGTCAGCAGCATCATTATCAACACTACCACCATCATCTTCACCAGATGGAGCAGATGCCCAACAGCCCTCCGTTGAACCTCCACCCGCTGCTCTTGCAACCGCTCCCCCTACAGAGCCCCCAGAGAAACTATAGCTCCTGCATGCTGCCCGCCTCCATGTCTAAAAGCCAGGGCAAGTTCACCAACCTGAGGGACAGCGTAAGGAAGAGTCCTACCAAGAGCACGGCCAAGGTCCGGGCCACACACAGGCAGAGTGGCTGGTGGTCCGATGACACCCCATGGGCCACACTGTCACTGGAGGAACCAACCCAGGTATGTGTGTGTGCACAGGGGACCAACGTGGGAGAAGCCCTGTAGGTACACTACCGTTCAGAAGTTTGGGGTTACTTAGAAATGTCCTTGTTTTTAAAAGCAAAGCACATTTTTTGTCCATTAAAATAAAATAAAATTGATCAGAAAAACAGTGCAAACATTGTTAATGTTGAAAATGACTATCGTAGCTGGAAATGACTGATTTTTTTATGGAATATCTACATAGGCATACAGAAGCCCATTATCAGCATCCATCACTCCTGTATTCCAATGAAACAGTGTGTTAGCTAATCCAAGTTTATCACTTTAAAAGGCTAATTGATCATTGGAAAACCCTTTTGTCCTTCTTTAGACTAGTTGAGTATCTGGAGCATTAGCATTTGTGGGTTCGATTACAGGCTCAAAATGGCCAGAAACAAAGAACTTTCTTTTGAAACTCGGCAGTCTATTCTTGTTCAGAGAAATGAAGGCTATTCTATGCGAGAAATTGCCAAGAAATGGAAGATCTCGTACAACGCTGTGTACTACTCCCTTAACAGAACAGCGCAAACTGGCTGTTTGCCCAAACTGGCAGAATAGGAAGAGAAGAGGGAGTTCCCAGTGCACAACTGAGCAAGATGACAAGTACATTAGTGTCTAGTTTGAGAAACAGAAGCCTCACAACTGGTAGCTTCATTAAATAGTACCTGCAAAACACCAGTCTCAACGTCAACAGTGAAGAGGCGACTCCGGAATGCTGGCCTTCTAGTCAGAGTTGCAAAGAAATAGCCATATCTCAGACTGGCCAATAAAAATAAAATATTAAGATGGGCAAAATAACACAGACACTGGGCAGAGGAACGCTACTCAGATCAGCCTCCATTTGCCGGGGCAAGGACTCCACAGGGATGATGGCCCACGTTGACTCCAATGCTTTCCACAATTGTGTTACGTTTTTGGGTGTCCTTTGGATGGTGAACCATTCTTGATACACATGGGAAACTGTTGAGGGTGAAAAACCCAGCAGCGTTGCAGTTCTTGGCACAAACCGGTGCGCATGGCACCTACTACTAAACCCCGTTCATAGGCACTTACATTTTTTGTCTTGCCCATTCACCCTCTGAATGGCACACATACACAATCCATGTCTCAATTGTCTCAAGGCTTAAAATCCTTCTTTAACCTGTCTCCTCCCCTTCATCTACACTGATGGAAATGGATTTACCAAGTGACATCAATAAGGGATCATAGCTTTCACCTAGAGTCACCTGGTTAGTCTATGTCAAATGTTTTGTATACTCAGCATTTGTGCTAGAAGTTTCCTTCAATTACAGATCTAGGGTGGGTGGAGGGCGGAGGGATATCCTACTGTGTCAGTATCAGGGGCAACCTCTGTCTATCCCAGTTTAAGCATTACTGAAGGCCTTCCAGTCTGTAAACCAGATCTTGAATGGAAGTTAATAATGGAGATTAATGGAACATCAGCTAGGTTTGTTCTCGTCCAAGGCACTTAAATGTGAAGTTCAGTTCAACTTGTTTGGGATGTTGAGACAGTAGTAAGAGCTGCAGGCTCTATTTCTGGACTGGGCTCCCTGATCAAAGATAACGAGCCATGCTCATTTTTGTGCTGTCATGCCGGCTAGGCAATGTTGTAACAATACAGCTCCATAACTAAAGTGTTATGTAGCGACCTCACCATGAGGCGTGTGTCAGGGGGCGTGTCAGGCTGATCAGAGGGCTTTCATCTAGGAGGGCTGACACAGTGGCCTCAACCTGGCTCAGCCCAGTCCAGCTCAACTTAGCTCAGCACAGCGTGTGTGTTTAAAGTGCCTCCACCCATTTCTCTCAGGGGGCCCTGGGCTCTCAGCATTAGGAATCTGCTGAGCAATAGTAAAAGAGTAATGCTGTGTGTGTGCGCATGTGACGTGTGTGTGTGTGTACTGTACTGTATGTGTTTGTGTGTGTGTCTGTCTACAAATCAAATCAAATTTCATTTGTCACAACCACATGGTTAGCAGATGTTAATGCGAGTGTAGCGAAATGCTTGTGCTTCTTATTCCCGATCTTGCAGTAATATCTAACAAGTAATCTAACCATTTCACAACATCTACCTTATACACACAAGTGTAAAGGAATGAATAAGAATATGTACCTAAAAATAGATGGCTGAGCGATGGCCGAACGGCATAGGCAAGATGCAGTAGATGGTATACAGTACAGTATATACATATGAGATGAGTAATGTAGGGTATGTAAACATTATATAAAGTGGCATTATTTAAAGTGGCTAGTGATACATTTATTACAGCCAATTTTTAATTATTAAAGTGGCTAGAAATTTGAGTCAGTATGTTGGCAGCAGTCACTCAATGTTAGTGATGGCTGTTTAATTCTCCCGGATCCGGGAGAATTGTCATCAACTACACTAATTAGCATAGCGCAACAGTCAAAAAATATTACTAGAAAATATTCATATTCATGAAATCACAAGTGAAATATAGTGAAACACAGCTTAGCCTTTTGTTAATCACCCTGTCATCTTGACATTTTGAAATGATGCTTTACAGCCAAAGCAAGACAAGCGTCTGTGCAAGTTTATCGATAGCCAAGCATAGCATTATGTCCAGCGAGCAGTAGGATGCTTGGTCACGAAAATCACAAAAGCAATCAAATGTATTGTTTACCTTTGATGATCTTCGGATGTTTTCACTGACGAGACTCCCAGTTAGACAGCAAATGTTCCATTTGTTCCATAAAGATTATTTTTATACATTTACATTTTACATTTAAGTCATTTAGCAGACGCTCTTATCCAGAGCGACTTACAAATTGGTGAATTCACCTTCTGACATCTAGTGGAACAGCCACTTTACAATAGTGCATCTAAATCATTAAGGGGGGGGTGGTGAGAAGGATTACTTATCCTATCCTAGGTATTCCTTGAAGAGGTGGGGTTTCAGGTGTCTCCGGAAGGTGGTGATTGACTCCGCTGTCCTGGCGTCGTGAGGGAGTTAGTTCCACCATTGGGGGGCCAGAGCAGCGAACAGTTTTGACGGTGCTGAGCGGGAACTGTACTTCCTCAATGGTAGGGAGGCGAGCAGGCCAGAGGTGGATGAACGCAGTGCCCTTGCTTGGGTGTAGGGCCTGATCAGAGCCTGGAGGTACTGCGGTGCCGTTCCCCTCACAGCTCCGTAGGCAAGCACCATGGTCTTGTAGCGGATGCGAGCTTCAACTGGAAGCCAGTGGAGAGAGCGGAGGAGCGGGGTGACGTGAGAGAACTTGGGAAGGTTGAACACCAGACGGGCTGCGGCGTTCTGGATGAGTTGTAGGGGTTTAATGGCACAGGCAGGTAGCCCAGCCAACAGCGAGTTGCAGTAATCCAGACGGGAGATGACAAGTGCCTGGATTAGGACCTGCGCCGCTTCCTGTGTGAGGCAGGGTCGTACTCTGCGGATGTTGTAGAGCATGAACCTACAGGAACGGGCCACCGCCATGATGTTGGTTGAGAACGACAGGGTGTTGTCCAGGATCACGCCAAGGTTCTTAGCGCTCTGGGAGGAGGACACAATGGAGTTGTCAACCGTGATGGCGAGATCATGGAACGGGCAGTCCTTCCCCGGGAGGAAGAGCAGCTCCGTCTTGCCGAGGTTCAGCTTGAGGTGGTGATCCGTCATCCACACTGATATGTCTGCCAGACATGCAGAGATGCGATTCGCTACCTGGTCATCAGAAGGGGGAAAGGAGAAGATTAATTGTGTGTCGTCTGCATAGCAATGATAGGAGAGACCATGTGAGGTTATGACAGAGCCAAGTGACTTGGTGTATAGCGAGAATAGGAGAGGGCCTAGAACAGAGCCCTGGGGGACACCAGTGGTGAGAGCGCGTGGCGAGGAGACAGATTCTCGCCACGCCACCTGGTAGGAGCGACCTGTCAGGTAGGACGCAATCCAAGCGTGGGCCGCGCCGGAGATGCCCAACTCGGAGAGGGTGGAGAGGAGGATCTGATGGTTCACAGTATCGAAGGCAGCCGATAGGTCTAGAAGGATGAGAGCAGAGGAGAGAGAGTTAGCTTTAGCAGTGCGGAGCGCCTCCGTGATACAGAGAAGAGCAGTCTCAGTTGAATGACTAGTCTTGAAACCTGACTGATTTGGATCAAGAAGGTCATTCTGAGAGAGATAGCGGGAGAGCTGGCCAAGGACGGCACGTTCAAGAGTTTTGGAGAGAAAAGAAAGAAGGGATACTGGTCTGTAGTTGTTGACATCGGAAGGATCGAGTGTAGGTTTTTTCAGAAGGGGTGCAACTCTCGCTCTCTTGAAGACGGAAGGGACGTAGCCAGCGGTCAGGGATGAGTTGATGAGCGAGGTGAGGTAAGGGAGAAGGTCTCCGGAAATGGTCTGGAGAAGAGAGGAGGGGATAGGGTCAAGCGGGCAGGTTGTTGGGCGGCCGGCCGTCACAAGAAGCGAGATTTCATCTGGAGAGAGAGGGGAGAAAGAGGTCAGAGCACAGGGTAGGGCAGTGTGAGCAGAACCAGCGGTGTCGTTTGACTTAGCAAACGAGGATCGGATGTCGTCGACCTTCTTTTCAAAATGGTTGACGAAGTCATCTGCAGAGAGGGAGGAGGGGGAGGGGGAGGAGGATTCAGGAGGGAGGAGAAGGTGGCAAAGAGCTTCCTAGGGTTAGAGGCAGATGCTTGGAATTTAGAGTGGTAGAAAGTGGCTTTAGCAGCAGAGACAGAGGAGGAAAATGTAGAGAGGAGGGAGTGAAAGGATGCCAGGTCCGCAGGGAGGCGAGTTTTCCTCCATTTCCGCTCGGCTGCCCGGAGCTCTGTTCTGTGAGCTCGCAATGAGTCATCGAGCCACGGAGCGGGAGGGGAGGACCGAGCCGGCCTGGAGGATAGGGGACATAGAGAGTCAAAGGATGCAGAAAGGGAAGAGAGGAGGGTTGAGGAGGCAGAATCAGGAGAAAGGTTGGAGAAGGTATGAGCAGAGGGAAGAGATGATAGGATGGAAGAGGAGAGAGTAGCGGGGGAGAGAGAGCGAAGGTTGGGACGGCGCGATACCAGTAGGGGCAGTGTGGGAAGTGTTGGATGAGAGCGAGAGGGAAAAGGATACAAGGTAGTGGTCGGAGACTTGGAGGGGAGTTGCAATGAGGTTAGTGGAAGAACAGCATCTAGTAAAGATGAGGTCGAGCGTATTGCCTGCCTTGTGAGTAGGGGGGGAAGGTGAGAGGGTGAGGTCAAAAGAGGAGAGGAGTGGAAAGAAGGAGGCAGAGAGGAATGAGTCAAAGGTAGACGTGGGGAGGTTAAAGTCGCCCAGGACTGTGAGAGGTGAGCCGTCCTCAGGAAAGGAGCTTATCAAGGCATCAAGCTCATTGATGAACTCTCCGAGGGAACCTGGAGGGCGATAAATGATAAGGATGTTAAGCTTGAAAGGGCTGGTAACTGTGACAGCATGGAATTCAAAGGAGGCGATAGATAGATGGGTAAGGGGAGAGAGAGAGAATGACCACTTCGGAGAGATGAGGATCCCGGTGCCACCACCCCGCTGACCAGAAGCTCTCGGGGTGTGCGAGAACACGTGGGCGGACGAAGAGAGAGCAGTAGGAGTAGCAGTGTTATCTGTGGTGATCCATGTTTCCGTCAGTGCCAGGAAGTCGAGGGACTGGAGGGAGGCATAGGCTGAGATGAACTCTGCCTTGTTGGCCGCAGATCGGCAGTTCCAGAGGCTACCGGAGACCAGGAACTCCACGTGGGTCGTGCGCGCTGGGACCACCAGATTAGGGTGGCCGCGGCCACGCGGTGTGGAGCGTTTGTATGGTCTGTGCAGAGAGGAGAGAACAGGGATAGATAGACACATAGTTGACAGGCTACAGAAGAGGCTACGCTAATGCAAAGGAGATTGGAATGACAAGTGGACTACACGTCTCGAATGTTCAGAAAGTTAAGCTTATGTAGCAAGAATCTTATTGACTAAAATGATTGAAATGATACAGTACTGCTGGAGTAGGCTAGCTGGTAGTGGCTGCGATGTTGACACTACACTAATATACCCAAAATACCTAGATTTGTTGGTCACGTTATGTTGAGAAATCCACCGGAAATTGCAGTCACGTCAACGGCGAAAATTGTTCCAAATTATATACATAATATCGACAGAAACATGGCAAACGTTTTTTATAATCAATCCTCAAGGTGTTTTACAAATATCTATTTGATAATATATCAACCGGGACAATTGGCTTTTCAGTAGGAGCGAGAGGAAAAATGACTACCTCTGTCTTTTACGCAAGAATCACTCTGAGAGCCCTCAGCTGGCCACTTACGCAATGTAGTCGTTTACATTCATTCTTCAACATAAAGACGTGAAACTATGTCAAAAATGCTGTAGACACCTTAGGGAATACGTAGAAAAGGGAATCTGATTGATATCCCTTTCAATGGCCAATAGGAGTGCATAGGAACACAATGGTTTCAAAATTAGAGGCACTTCCCGATTGGATTTTCCTCAGGGTTTCGCCTGCAATATCAGTTCTGTTATACTCACAGACAATATTTTGACAGTTTTGGAAACTTTAGAGTGTTTTCTATCCTACGCTGTTAATTATATGCATATTCTAGCATCTGGTCCTGAGAAATAGGCGGTTTACTTTGGGAACGTTATTTTTCCAAAAATAAAAATAGTGCCCCCTAGTTTCAAGAGGTTTGATGGCCTTGAGATAGAAGCTGTTTTTCAGTCTCTCGGTCCCAGATTTGATGCACCTGTACTGACCTCGCCTTCTGGATGATAGCGGGGTGAACAGGCAGTGGCTCAGGTGGTTGATGTCCTTGATCATCTTCTTGGCCTTCCTGTGACATCGGGGGTGTAGGTGTCCTGGAGGGCAGGTAGTTGGCCCCGGTGATGCGTTGTGCAGACCTCACTACCCTCTGGAGAGCCTTACGGTTGTGGGCGGAGCAGTTGTCATACCAGGCGGTGATACAGCCCGCCAGGATGCTCTCAATTGTGCATCTGTAAAAGTCTGTGTTTTTGGTGACCAGACAAATTTCTTCAGCCTCCTGAGGTTGAAGAGGTGCTGCTGCGCCTTCTTCACCACTCTATCTGCGTGGGTTTACCATTTCAGTTTGTCCGTGATGTGTATGCCGAGGAACTTAAAACTTTCCACCTTCCCCACTACTGTCCCGTCGATGTGGATAGGGGGATGCTCCCTCTGCTGTTTCCTGAAGGCCACGATCATCTCCTTTGTTTTGTTGACATTGAGTGTGAGGTTATTTTCCTGACACCACACTCCGAGGGCCCTCACCTGTAGGCTGTCTCGTCGTTGTTGGTAATCAAGCCTACCACTGTAGTGTTGTCTGCAAACTTGATGATTGAGTTGGAGGCGTGCATGGCCACGCAGTCATGGGTGAATAGGGCTGTACAGGAGAGGGCTGAGAACACACCCTTGTGGGGCCCCAGTGTTGAGGATCAGCGGGGTGGAGATGTTGTTTCCTACCCTCACCACCTGGGGGCGGCCTGTCACAAAGTCCAAGACCCAGTTGCACAGGGAGTGGTCGAGACCGAGGGGTCGAGACCCAGGGCTTAATGACGATTTTGGAGGGTACTATGGTGTTAAATGCTGAGCTGTAGTTGATGAACAGCATTCTTACATAGGTATTGTCCAGATGGGTTAGGGCAGTGTGCAGTGTGATTGTGATTGGGGCGGTGAGCAAATTGGAGTGGGTCTATGGTGTCAAGTAGGGTGGAGGTGATATGGTCTCCCAAAGGACTTCATGAAGACGGAAGTGTGTGTGTGTGAGTGTGTGTGTGTGTGTGTGTGTGTGTGTGTGTGTGTGTGTGTGTGTGTGTGTGACACTCCTAAGCTCCACTCATCATCATCATCATTATATACCACAGTCATGCTGGGTTACAGCTAGAGCATGGTCACTTTTGTCATTGGAGCGAACTGGCAGATCAAATGAACTTGTTTTGGCTGCAATCCCCTTATCGGGATAAGTGTCATCAACATCCGCTGAATAGCAGAGCGCTACATTCAATAAATATTACCACAAATATTTATATTCATGAAATCACAAGTGCAATATAGGAAAACACAGTTTAGCCTTTTGTTAATCCACCTGTCGTGTCAGATTTTGAAATTGTGTTTTACAGCAAAAGCAATCCAAGCGTTTGTGTAAATTTATCGATCGCACGAAAAAACATTAAGTACACTTAGCATCATGAAGCTTGGTCACGAAAATCAGAAAAGCAATCAAAATAATTGTTTTACCTTTGATCTTCGGATGTCTTCACTCACGAGACTCCCAGTTACACAACAAATGTTCCGTTTATTCCATAAAGATTATTTTATTTTCTTATTTTATATGTTTTTTAATTTTATATATGTTCAGAAATCCACAGGAAAGAGCGGTCACGACCACGCAAATGGAAATTCCAAATAGTTTCCATTATGTCCACAGAAACATGTCAAACATTTTTTATAATCAATTCTCAGGTTGTTTTTAAAATATATAATCGATAATATATCAACCGCAAATGTCTTTCACAGTAGGAGAGGGAAAAGAAATGGCTCATGTGACCACTCATGTGACCACTTGACACGATGTTATCGTTCTGGCTCATTTTTCAAAATAAAAGCCTGAAACTATGTTTGAAGACTGTTGACACCTTGAGGAAGCGATAGGAAAAGGAATCTGGTTCATATCCCTTTAAATCCAGCAAAGGGAGGCTATGGAACATGGAGTTTTCAAAATAGAAGCCACTTCCTGTTTTCATTTTCCTCAGGGTTTTGCCTGCAATATCAGTTCTGTTATACTCACAGACAATATTTTGACAGTTTTGGAAACTTTAGAGTGTTTTCTATCCAATATTAGTAATAATATGCATATATTAGCAACTGAGACTGAGGAGCTGGCCGTTTACAATGGGCACCTTTTCATCCAAGCTACTCAATACTGCCCCTGCAGCCATAAGAAGTTAAGGATCTGACCTTTTTTTTTTTTAAATACCTAAAATTACATACCCAAATCTAGCTGCCTGTAGCTCAGGACCTGAAGCAAGGATATGCATATGCTTGATACCAGACACAACAGGGGTTCAAACGGTATAACCCAGTTCTTATATTTTAATATAAAAATGGCTATGCTACATTTTATCTCTGGGACCCTCAGGATGAGAAATCAGAGCAAGATTACTGAATGGAAGTACATTATTTACCTTGCCATGAAAATTGTTTTGCTGTTGTGCACTCTCCTCAAACATTAGCATTGTATTTTTTCACAGTAATAGCTATTGTAAATTGGACAGTTAGATTAACAATAACTTATGTTTTCTGCCCATATAAGACTTGTCTGTGTCCTGGGAAATGTTCTTGTTAGTTACAATGTCATGCTAATCACATGTTAGCTCAACCGTCCTGCGGGGGGTGGGGGGGTACACCAACCCCATAGAGATTTAAGTCCTGATCTGGCGATTCCAAATGCCTGTGACATAAACTAGCTAATTTAACAGACAATATTTGCTTAGAATTCCATGGCATTATTTTATAGTTTGAAGAATACAATTTAACAAACCTGAATAAAATAGAAACAATATTTTCTCCAAACGATTTGCGGCTATTCTGTGATGAGCGTTAACAAAGAAATAGGCATTCATATATGCTTAATTTAGAGTTATTAAAGTAACTTTATTTGTTCTACAAACGTTGGACTGTATGTTATATTTGTAATACATGGTAAGGATACATGATGTGACTGCTGATTTGAAAAACATTAGCTTGAAAGGCATGAACTCTGCTTAGTTTTTTGCACAGGCTGTACATACTTTATTATTCTCTCATTCACTATTTGACAAGCATAATGCCTTGATAATGCCTTGAATTTCACAGCGGCATCCCCTTTTAGTGGCCGTAATGCACCCTAAAAAAATCCATGCCTTTTGTGGCCAGTGGCCATTGAGCCCTTGGCCCGGAGAGTTGCGTCGTGCCCTTCTCCCTGAGTGCACCACATGGCTCTCCATCACGTGATCGGGTGTTTCTCACAGGCTACAAGTGAAGACCGAGACATGTCTGGTTAGACTGTAAACTCTCCTTCCAGACTTACATTAAGCATCTCCAATCCAAAATTAAATCTAGAATCGGCTTCCTATTTCCGCAAACAAAGCCTCCTTCACTCATGCTGCCAAACATACCCTCATAAAAACTGACTATCCTACCGATCCTTGACTTCGGCGATGTCATTTACAAAATAGCCCCAACACTCTACTCAGCAAACTGGATGTAGTCTATCACATTGCCATCCGTTTTGTCACAAAAGCCCCTACACTACCCACCACTGCGACCTGTATGCTCTCGTTGGCTGGCCCTCACTACATATCCATCGCCAGACCCACTGGCTCCAGGTCATCTATAAGTCTTTGCTAGGTAAATCCCTGCCTTATCTCAGCTCACTGGTCACCATAGCAACACCCACCCATAGCACGCGCTCCCGCAGGTATATTGCATTGGTCATCCCCAAAGCCAACACTTCCTTTGGCTGCCTTTCCTTCCAGTTCCCTGCTGCCAATGACTGGAACAAATTGCAAAAATCTCTGAAGCTGGAGACACATATCTCCCTCATTAACTTTAAGCATCAGCTGTCAGAGCAGCTTACCAATCACTGTACCTGTACACAGCCAATCTGTAAATAACACACCCAACTACCTCATCGCCATATTATTACTTACCCTATTGCTCTTTTGCACCCCAGTATCTCTACTTAAACATCATCATCTGCACAACTATCACTCCAGTATTAATGCTAAATTGTAAATATTTCGCCTCTATGGCATCTTTATTGCCTACCTCCCTACTCTTCTACATTTGCACACACTGTACATAGATTTTTCTATTTTTCTTTTCTATTGTGTTATTGACTGTATGTTTGTTTATGTAACTCTGTGTTGTTTTTGTCGCACTGCTTTGCTTTATCTTGGCCAGGTCGTAGTGGTAAATGAGAACTTGTTTTCAACTGGCCTACCTGGTTAAATAAAGGTTAAATATATATTTTTTAAAGGCTATAAGCACAAATGTTCCATTAGCGGGAAAACACAATTATCAAAAGTGACCACAAATGTGATTATGCATATAATGCTTTATTATAAAGGTGCATTTTTATGATGAAAATTAGTGGCCTAACTGTGGATTAATGTGCTTAATTTTAAGAAGTTATTTCGCCACTTTAGTTGTGATACAAACCTTATCAAAACATATAGGCCTATCAGCTAGGCTACATGAGGTGTGCAACTATGATTTTAAAAAATTGCAAAAAGAAGGCATTGTTTCTTGCCTTCTGATGCTGGGCATCATTCACAAGTGATAATATATAATTCAAGTGATAGGCTAATATCATCACCCATCAGACTATTCTTGATTTAATTTTGTCTTTATAAATACTAAATATTATATGTGTGACGTTTATTTTGACTTAGAATGGAAAATTATCATGAACCTGTCATAAAACAGGGGCAGCGGGAAAAAATATATGTCATCTATGCACTTAAATAGCGAATGGATGAGTGCTGAGTACCAGGCAGTTAGCAAGTTTGGTAGGCTACCAATTACCATCAGCTGCATCAGAGCATGCAGAAGCCTAATTACCTTGACTAAATTGTCACGTAGAATTTGACTGCCTTCCTGACTTGTGACCGCCGGTGTGGAGGTTTATATGGTCTATGCAACAGCTCTAGTCACGCCAAGGTTCTTTGCACTCTGGAAAAGGGGACACTGTGGAGTTTTCAACCGTTATGGAGAGGTCTTGTAGTGGGCAGGCCTTCCCAGGGACAAAAAGCAGCTCCGTTTTGTGGGAGTTGAGCTTGAGGTGGTGGGCCGATATCAAAGCTGAGATGTCTGACAGGCATGCGGAGATGAGTGTCGCCATCTGACTTTCAGAAGGGAGGAAGGTGAAGAGTAGTTAAGTGACATCCACATAGCAATGATAGAAGAGACCATGTGAGCATATGACGGAGCCGAGTGACTAGGTGTATAGAGAGAAGAGGAAAGAGACTGGTACTGAGCCCTGAGGGACACCAGTAGTGAGAGCATGTGGTGCAAACACAGATCCTCCCAGATAGGATTCAATCCAAGAGTGTGCAGAGCCTCAGACACCCAGCTCTGAGAGGGTGGGGGCAGGAACGGATGGTTCACGATGTCAAAGGCAGTGGATAGAACTAGGAATATGAGAACAGAGGAGAGAGAGTCAGCTTTGGCAGTGTGGAGAGCCTCCATGACACAGAGAAGAGCAGTCTCGGTTGAGTGACCCATCTTGAAGCCTGACTGGTTAGGGTCAAGAAGATCGTTCTGAGAGAGTTAACGAGACAGTTTGTCAGAGACAGCATGATTGAGTGTTTCGGAAATACAATAAAGAAGGGATGCTGGTCTGTAGTTTTTGACATTAGAGTGGTCGAGTGTTCATCTGAAGAGAGGGGAGAAAGAGTTCAAGGCATAGGGTAGTTCTGTGTGAGTGGGACTAGTGGACTCAATAGGCATGAGGAGCATCAATAGTGAATGAGGAGCGGATGTAGTTAGCCTTCTTCTCAAAGTGGTTGACAAAGTTGTTCGCAGAGAGGGAGGGGGAGGGGTGGAGGATTAAGGCGGGAGGATCTTACTAGGGAAATGGAAATTAGTTTCCTAGGGTTAGAGGCAGAAGCTTGAAATTTAGAGTGACACAAAGTGGCTTTTGCACTGGATACAGAGGAAGAGAAGATAAGCTGCCCGCAGCCCTGTTCTGTAAGCTCGCAGAGATTCATTCAGCCATGGAGCATGAGGGGAGGGTCGACCCGGCCGGGAGGAAAGGGGAGAGTGCGAGTCATGGGATACGGAAAGGGAGGAAAGTCATGTTGACGACGCAGAATCAGGAGACAGTAGGGGGAATGATTCAGCAGAAGGGAGAGATGATAGGATAGAAGAGGAGAGAGTAGTGGGGGAGAGAGAACAAAGATTGTGACAGCGCACATAACCATCTGGGAAGGGGCTGATTGGCTAGGGTTGGAGGAGAGGGAGACAGAAAAGGAAGTAGTGATCAGAGACCTGGAAGGGGGTTGCAGTGAGATTAGTAGGAGAACAGCCTCCAGCAAAGATGAGGTCAATTGTATTGCCTGCCTTGTGAGTGGGAGGAGACTGGGAAACGGTGAGGTCAGAAGAGGCAAGGATGTTCACATCGTTCTTAGTACTCGGTCAGTAACACAGTAGTAAATACTGACTGCATCCTCAGTCGCAAAGAACAACATATCAAATCCCCAAACTCTTATCAATGGATGCCCTTTGACATTCTCTCTGATGCTAGGTGGTTCAGCCCATTCTTCTCTCTCCATTTTCTCCTCTCATCCCCCTCTCCATAATCTACGGACACATTTGAGCCCTCAGCAGCTGCCACTAGACAATCCAGACAATCCTCAATCACTACCACATTATCATCACTCAGAATATTATCATATTTTCTCTTTTTCAACTTCTCTCACCTGTTTTCTCTCTCTCTCTCTCTCTCTCTCTCTCTCTCTCTCTCTCTCTCTCTCTCACAAACACCCTATCTATCTCTTCCTCCCTCCCTTCTTGCCCTTCATCATGTGATGTGTTGTGTGTAGTTGTGTATTGTGTGTATTCTGCCTGTGTGTCTATGTGTTGTGCCCTGACCCTCAACCTCCATTGCCATTGTTTAGCAGCCAGATGTGGTGGTCCCGCCCCCTGCCCACCGTACACATAATCCCTGTGATCCTTATACCAGCTGAGACCATTCCTGCCATCACTCCACCCTTCTCTCCACCCGCACCCTGGTCACCCATGTCACAGGTCATACTCTCTTCTTTTTTTCTCTCCTCTTATCTGTTACTGTTTTTTTTACACCCCTCCCATTTGGATTCTGTTTTGGTGGGGGTGGTGGAGTTTGAAGGATGAGTGTTTCTGGAGAGATATTCAGCTTCGGGTGGTTGTTTTTACCTCCAGACCTGTAGGAGAGATCAGCCCAGTGAAGCGCCAGAAGGAGTTGTCTGTTATTAAGGCTGTAGTTGGGGGTGTTTGGGTCGACGCCATAGCTGTAGGCTTCAAGCTTCAGGAGTTCGGCACAACAGAACAACATGTCATGTCGCATATGGACCCATTCTGCCGTGATAATCTCTAGCCAATGCTTTCAAAATGTTCTACCAAAACATGCGGAGAGTAAGTGATTATTTTGTCTCACAAGTTTTGGGGGGGCTTTGCCAAATGTATTTATTTTTTGTTGTTGTGTGAAGCTTTTGCAACATACTACCAGGGTAATCGCAAGGTGGAAAAAAAGAAGTATTTTCTCAAAAATATTTTGAAAACCAAAACTGAGTTAATTTTGTTTTTCTGTTGCAGGCAAACCCACCTCCAGTGGTGGTCAACACAGACAGTTTGGACACCCCCCCATACGTAAGTCTACGTTTCTTTACACATGCACAGAAAAACACTGAACTGAAATTAGACACAAATAAATGTATGTAGTTCTGTCCTTGAGCTGTTCTTGTCTATTGATGTTCTGTATTATGTCATTCTCTATTATGTTTTGTGTGGACCCCAGGAAGAGTAGCTGCTGATTTTGCAACAGCTAATGAGGATCCTAATAAAATGCAAAACCAAATGGATATTAGAGAACTGTTATTTAATTACCATGTTACCATGTAATGTCGACGATGTAGGCTATGTACCAGGAAATAATGGACTACAAATAGAGTGTAACCATCCTGTCCTTTGTTTATGAAGCACAACGTAGTTGCTGATAAAGCGAAATACCATGTCAAAATTATAATCTATAATTGTTACCAGCCCAGAGCTAGAAATCAAAGATGCAAGCTACAGACGTTGACTACTATGTCTGGTTTATCTACTGGGTGATTTGAACCTCTCTTTGTACAGTATGCAGCAACAACATTGTACTGAACATATTACATTAGAATTACTTTCTGTTACATTTCAATTGCCAGGCAAACTGAGCCTCCCGAATGATTAGAATAGTGTATTTATCTGGGCTGGGGAAATGCCTTCCATTGAGATTGTTTATTGAGATTACAAGCCAAATAAGGATGTGTGGTCTATAGTCTCTGTGCATAATTCTGCTGAGGGCAATATAGAATGTATACTCATCCCCTGTAAACCCACTGCTCAATCTAATGGTCGATGAATAGCACGTATATTACAGTAACTGCAGTTCCCGGTGGAAATTGCTGGTGATGTGACTATTGCATAAGAACAGGTCCTCGCCATAACAGCATGGTAATATTAATAAAGAGAGGCCGTACGTTTGAGGGATACGGTTGAGGTGTGAATTACAATAACCAGGGTGCCAGTTTTACACAGAGAAGATCAATAAGGTGTGTGTGTGCATGCGTGTGTGTGCGCGTGCATTTCTGCCATATGACAAGATGCTTCTAAGACACCCGGGGAGTTACGCTAGCTATTGTTCTCTTCTGAGCAGGTGTTAGAGAGAGAGAAGGCAACTTCACTCTACTGTAGTTCAGCCATCAAACTGGCCACTGGCTACTGATAGTTTTTCTAACTAAATGTTGAGTTTGCTGCTACCTCCTCACTGGGAAACAGCGGAGAGTGCAGACCAGCCTATGATAATAGATGTAAAACCCTTGGGTGGGTTGGATACAATACATTGCATGTTGAACTGATTCTCTTCCCTCTGGTGTTACTCCTGCCTGCTGGAGAATAGTTATTTGCTCTGAGGGTCTTACTATAGTCCTGTGCCCAGAGATTCCATTCTGTCTCAGTGCTTGGGTGTATCCAGTGTTGAATGCTTGACTTTGTCTCAGCAGCCTAGAGAGTGAGTGTTTGAGTTCAGTAGTGTTGCTTGCACTGACTGCCTTGTGCATCTGTTTCCCTAGGACTCTGATGACAGCATCAGAGGCCTCATTTAAAAACGTTGAGTATGTACAAAATATACCCCAAAACATGCCAGTGTTCATGCAAAAATTGGCATTTATAAAAACTGAACTTGAATAGAGAATTTGCTTAGCTTCCCACAAACTTCAGACCATGCATACGCACGGTTTCTAGTGGTTGAAGTATTGCATTGCAAGCAGGTAAGTAGCCCAGTATTTTGTGCAAATAGACAGGAATGCATTTGGTATTTAAAGGCCTTAGTGTCCCATCAGGGAGCTTAAAGCCTGGGTTACAGGATCACACCCAAACAGCCCAAATCATGGACAGAGCCTTGTGTAACATTGGCATGCTGGGGTTGGTTGGGAGATTAATTGTTGGGTGTTTATTTATTTTCCTTTTGCAACTTTTATTTAGGAACTCTAAACCTCTAATCCCTCCCCAGCACCATCTGTGTGTATTATTTTATCCCTAACATTGTTATTCAACCAAACTGATTGAAAGAAAAAGTGGAAAAGGAAGTTTCTAGTACACCAAATGTCTTTAATTGGTCCTAATTTTGAGCCTATATGGCTACCCTGGCAGAGAGAGAGGGACCAAGAGAGTGAGAGAGAAAAACAGAGCGATTTTTCTGAGATTTACTCTAATTTGGGGCCTGTATGGCTACCCTGGGAGAGAGCGAGCGAGAGAGGAAGGACTTAGAGAGAGAAGGGGGGATTGTAAAAAGGGAAGGGGGTACCTAATCAGTTGTCCAACTGAATGTATTCAACTGAGATGTGTCTTCTGCATTTAACCCAACCCCTCTGAATCAGCTGCCTTAAATCGACATGCACATCTTCAGTGCCCTGGGACAGTGGATTAACTGCCTTGCTCAGGGGAAGAATGACAGATTTTTACTTTGTCAGCTTGGGAGTTCATCCAGCAACCTTCCGGTTAGTGGCCCAAATCTCGAAAGACACTAAACATAAAGGTGCATCTGGGTCTATAAGGGCACAGGGCGAGACCAAGATGCAGACACGGGAGGCAGATGGTTCGAGTCGCTGATATTTATTATAATCCAAGGGGCAGGCAAGAGAATGGTCGTGGACAGGCGAAAGATCATAACAAGGTCAGAGTCCAGGAGGTACAGAGTGGCAGTCAGGCTCGAGGTCAGGGCAGGCAGTATGGTCAGGCAGGCGGGTTCAGAGTCCAGGCAGGCAAGGGTCAAAACCGGGAGGACTAGCAAAAGAGAAATAAGAAAAAGCAGGCGCATGGAAAAACACGCTGGTTGACAAGCCAAGACGAACAGGCAACAAACAAACAGGGTTTCAGCGGAATAAATACCCAGGGACTAATGGGGAAAACGGGTTACACCTGGAGTTGGGTGGAGACAATCACAAAGACAGGTGAAACAGATCAGGGCGTGACAGGGTTATTCTCACAAATTCTCAAGTGTAGTTTTTAATAAATTTCCTTTCGGATCACTGAGATTCGGATCTGTACTTATCTATTTCTTAATTATTTATGTTTTTTGATGAGACATTATGCATGTTAACAGAGTTTCTTCAACTACCCACTCAAAAATTATCGTTGCCGCAACAATTTTCAACAACACAATGAACAAATAAATGTTTGACATTGCACCCCTAATGAAGAGGCCTGAGTAAAAAAATAAAATAAAATGTAGTTATTAATATTTATTTCATAATTTATCTCATTACTATAACACAACCTTTAAAAAAAATGTTTTGTCACATTCACTTGTGTATACATCTTATCTATTTGATTTATCTATACATAAAGAACAAAGGTCACACTACCAGATTAAGCCCAAATGCCTTTTCTTTTAATATTTCTTAAATATTGGTGCATTACGGTAATGATAAACAGGTTTCGGAGATGAGACTGCATGTTTCGGTAATGAGTGTTGCATAGTTTGCCATTGAAAAACTGTAGTGATCTCAGAGATTCAGTATCCCAACAAATCATCAAAGTGTGCAATTAATTAATCCCAAATGATTTGTGGCTTGAAGTAAGTTAAATGGGGTTAATAGACCCCATATTTCACTGTTTTACAAAAAATCTATACAATAGGTTTAAGAAATGTTCTTAGTAATTAAATACAGTTACCAGCACAGCACACCCATTGACCATATATTAGAATTATCGTATTATCATTGCCAAAATGAACGCTCTCATTACCAAAATTGACCTAAAAAGAACATAGTAATGAGAAATGTGTGTTTCGGTAATGAGAGGCCATTAGCTCAATCTGCAGACAGCCATTATACTCTAGGTGACCGTTTTAATACTCATCATTGCATCCTGTATCAAAAGGTTGGCTGGTCCTCATTAAAGTCCTGTCGATCACTTCACTATTCCCTTTTTGTTTGCAAAGCTCTACTACACAAGCTTCCGACTTACCGAAGTTCATTGTTGAAGACTAAAAACATAACTTACCAAACCCGTTCACAGGGTTGGTTATTTCTTGAGGTTCCTCGGGTCTCCACCGAATTAGCTAAATCTGTTTTTAGTCTTAATGAGCCTCACTGCTGGAACAATTTGCAGAACTGATCACAATTAGATGTTGTGGTGCCGCTTAGGCAGTTTAGGGTGTCAATTAAGGACCTATAGTAGTAGGACTATAACTGTTTTTTTATGTTGTGTTTTGTGTTGATTGCTGTTTAACATTGTGTTGGTTGTTGTATTGTTGTGATCAGGGCACCCTTGAGAATGGGACCATGGTCTTAATGGGGTTTCCCCTGAAAAAATAAATAATAATACATCACTAAAGCCCATTCATGCCTCAATGTTATTGTTCTCTGACTTTTTTCCAAATTGAGCTTTTTAGTCATTTCTGCTTTTTAGCCATTTTAGCCCTCAACACAAGTGGGTGTTGAGAATAAGAACCTCATTCTGAAGGCATATAAGCGAATACATTGACTTGTGGTCATCTAACAACTATTACTCTAAACGATGCATGATGGGTGAATAAAACTCAATTTAATTACTGATTTTTACGTAATACATGTAATACTTTAATGTAAACTTCAACTAGAATAAAAAAAATATATGATTTACGGACAAACTGCAACAACATATTTATATATGTTTATGTAAATATTTATATAAAATAAAACATATGTGTTTTTTACAAACAGGTTTTTCTAACTTATTAAAGTCAAATTGTATAACGTGACCAGAGAATTTAATGCGGACGCATTTCGGTAATGAGAATTTGGGGTAAAAATGTACAAGAATATTATTTCGCACATCAGATGGGAGCCCCCACCACCGAGAGGTCTAAGGTTTCCACGGTTATTTCTCTGCTGACTGGGCGGGCATTGGAATGGGAGAGAGGAGAGGAGGAGCTTGAGTCTTATGAGGGGTTCATGGATCTGTTTAAATGTATTTTCGATCATCCCACGAAGGGTAGAGAGGGAGGTGAGCATCTGCTTCAGCTCTAGCACAGGAATCAGACACCTGCTGAGTATGTGCATACCTTCCGGACAGTAGTGGCTTCCAGTGGATGGAATGAGTCGGCACTAAGCACGTTATTTAGAAGAGGTCTGGGCAAGGAGGGCCATCCATCTGGAAAACCTCCTCCGGGAGCGTCAGCATCTTCATCGCTTTTCTCCCTGATTCGGCGAGTGCTCGGGATCAGAGGCTGAACCCATGGAGGTAGGGGTGACATAACTTCCCGTGGCGGAATGACGTAGACGGATACAGCTGGGTCTCTGTCTGTACTGTGGCCAGGGAGGGCACAAGCGCCAACGGTGTCCGTTACTTCAGAATCCGGGATCCACTAGAGCAGAGGGACGATCACGGGATGTTACATCCCCTGGACCAGGAGTGAGTATTCCATCTACTGCTCTTCTTGTTAGACTCTTTGTAGTACCCATCACTTTGGCTGACTGTCCCTCATGCCCTGTGTCTACAGCTCTAGTGGATTCAAGGTCTCTACTGTCGGCCTTTAGGATCTGGAACCATCACATACATTACCCAACCACTCACCCTCACCGTGGAGCCCAATCACCAGGAAAACATCCCCTTCTTCATCACCAGTGCACCAGTTCACAAGATCATCCTCGGAGTACCTTAGTTTCAGCGCCATAACCCTACCATCTCATGGTCGAGGATGAGAATCACCGACTGGTCACCTGAATACCGGAGGACCTGCCTCCCTGTGGTTCCACGTCGGTTGAGAGTCCTGTGGTTGCCCTCCAGCCCAACAATCCCAGAGGAATAGCAGAATCTAAGGGTGGTATTCTCAAGACCCGTGCTACCTGTCTCCCTCTTCACCGCCCCTGTGACTGTGCATTGGCCTGTTTTCTGGTGCTACACCTCCATGCAGACGTATCTACCCTTTGTCGGTGGTTGAGACCCAGACCATGGAGAAGTACAGTTTGAAGTCTGAAGTTTACATACACCTTAGCCAAATACATTTAAACTCAGTTTTTCACAATTCCTGACTTTTAAATCCTAGTAAAAATTCCCTGTCTTAGGTCAGTTAGGATCATCACTTTATTTTAAGAATGTGAAATGTCAGAAAAATAGTAGAGAGAATGATTTATTTCAGCTTTTATTTCTTTCATCACATACCCAGTGGATCAGTTTACATACACTCAATTAGCATTTGGTAGCATTGCCTTTAAATTGTTTAACTTGGGTCAAACGTTTAGGGTAGCCTTCCACAAACTTCCCACAATAAATTGGGTGAATTACAGCCCATTCCTACTGAAAGAGCTGGTGTAACTGAATCAGGTTTGTAGGCCTCCTTGCTTGTACACATTTTTTCAGTTCTGTCCACAAATGTTTTATAGGATTGAGGTCAGGGCTTTGTGATGGCCACTCCAATACCTTGACTTTGTTGTCCTTAAGCCATTTTGCCACAACTTTGGAAGTATGCTTGGGGTCCATTTGGAAGACCCATGTGCGACCAAGCTTTAACTGATGTCTTGAGATGTTCCTTCAATATATCCACATCATTTTCATTCCTCATGATGTCATCTATTTTGTGAAGTGCACCAGTCCCTCCTGCAGCAAAGTACCCCCCCACAACATGATGCTGCCAACCCTATGCTTCACGGTTGGGATGGTGTTCTTCGGCTTGCAAGCCTCTCCCTTTTTCCGCCAAACATAACGATGGTCATTATGGCCAAACAGTTATATTTTTGTTTCTTCGTGCCATTTTGGACATTTCTCCAAAAAGTACGATCTTTGTTCCCATGTGCAGTTGCAAACCGTAGTCTGGCTTTTTTATGGGGTTTTGAAGCAGTGGCTTCTTCCTTGCTGAGCGGCCTTTCAGGTTATGTCAGTATAGGACCTGTTTTACTGTGGATATAGATACGTTTACTTGTGTCATGCACAAAGTAGATGTCCTTACCGACTTGCGGAAACTATAATTTGTGACAAGAAATTTGCGGAGTGGTTGAAATCAAGTTTTAATGACTACAACCTTAGTGTATGTAAACATCCGACTTCAACTTTACATTCAACAGGGTTTCATCCGCAGGTCCACGTCCCCTGCGTTGGCTGGTTTCTTCTTTGTTGCCAAGGATTATGCCCTTGTATCGATTACCGTGGACTCAATGACATCACCACGAAGTATCGGTACCCTCTCCCGCTGGTGCCGTCAGCCATTGAGCAGCTCTGCAGGGCCTGGTTCTTCACCAAACTGGACCGGTGGAGTGCCTACAATCTCATTCACTTCCGGGAGGGGGATGAGTGGAAGACTCCTTTTGGCCTAGCCAATGTTCCGTCAAGTGTTCCAGGCATTCATCAACGAGGTGTTCAGGGACATGCTCGGACGTCAGGTGATTGTGTACATCGATGACATCCTGATCTTCCCGAACAACCTGGAAGATCACATCACTCACGTTCGAGCAGTCCACAAATACCTCTTGGCTAACCACCTGATCGTCAAGGTGGAGAAGTGCCAATTCCACCAGAGGGCTGTCTCCTACTTGGGCTACCAAATCAGCCCACAGGGAGTGAGGATGGAGTACAAGAAGGTAGATGTGGTAAGGTCATAACCAGACCCAATCACCATCAAGGTGTTGCAATGGTTTTGGGGGTTTGCCAACTTTTACCTCCGCTTTATCAGGAACTTCAGTGCCCTCGCCACCCCTCTCACCTCCCTCCTCAAGGGTGGGCCTCGTAGGTTGGTTTGGTCTCCAACAGCCAATGAGGCCTTTCATGAGAATTGTCCTCCCACGTGCATCTACATTCCCTCAGGGATAAGGGATTGGCTGCTGACCCGGGCACACACAGCTGTCGTTGTTGGACATCTAGGTATTTCTCACACCATCCATTCCCTCACTGAGAAATACTGGCGGCCCACTTTGGTGCAGGAAGTTACACGGTATGTCAACTCCTGTTCCGTGTGTGCTCAAACTTAAGTCCCCCTGGAATGCTCAGCAGGGAAGCTCCTGCTGCTTCCCGTGCCTCAGCGACCTTGGTCCCATCTATTCATTGACTTTGTTACTGATCTTCCTCCTTCTGATGGTTTCACCACCATTCTGGTGGTAGTGGATATATTTTCCAAGTCATGTCAATTCATCCATTGTCCTGGTCTTCCCATTGATCTCCAGGTCACTGAGACACTCTTCCAGCAGGTCTTCCGGCATTATGGCCTTCCGGAGGACCATGGCCCCCAATTCACATCCTGAATATGGCGGGCCTTCTTGGAGAAGCTAGGGGTCATGGTTAGTCTCACACCCAGGTATCAGCCTCAGTCTAACGGGCAGGAGGAGAGGATGAATCAGGAGCTAGGGAGGTACTTGAGGAGTCAATGTCAGGACTGGATAGGGTGAGTGGACACGTTTCCTTTCTTGGGCCGAGTACATCCAGAACTCTCTACGTCACTCCTCCACTGGGTGGAACCCCTTCCAATGTGTTTTGGGTTTACAGATGGCCCTGGCCCCATGGACACGAGGCCAGAACATGGCTCCTGTGGTAGATGAGTGGTGCCGGCGCGTGGAGGAGGTGTGGAACAATGTGCAGGTGAGACTCCAGAGTGCCGTCCACGGGTCAGAAGGAACAGGCTGACCGTCACCGCAGTGAGACCACTGTGTTCCATTCTGGGGATCGTGTTTGGCTCCCACTCCGCCTGCCCTGCAAGAAACTGAGCCCCTGGTTTGTGGGACCGTTCAAGGTTCTCCGGAGGGTCAATGAGGTGACATACATACCCTCTTGTCATGTTTTTTTTTATTTTACCTTATTTAACCAGGTCGGCCAGTTGAGAGCAAGTTCTCATTTACAACTGCGACCTGGCCAAGATAGAGCAAAACAGTGCGATACAAACAACACAGTTACACATGGGATAAGCAAACGTACAGTCAATAACACAATAGAAAAGTCTATAAACACAGTGTGGAAATGTAGTAAGATTCGGGAGGTATGGCAATAAATAGGCCATAGTTGTGAAATAATTATAATTTAGCATTAACACTGGAGTGATAGATGTGCAGAAGATGAATGTGCAAGTAGAGACACTGGGGTGCACAGGAGCAAATAAATAAATAACAATATGGGGATGAGGTAGTTGGGTGGATTATTTACAGATGGGCTATATACAGGTGCAATGATCGTTGGTAAGGGTGATATAAACTTCCAGCTTCAGTGATTTTGCAATTCGTTCCAGTCATTGGCAGCAGAGAACGGGAAGAAAAGGCGGCCAAAGTAGGAGTTGGCTTTGGGAGTGACGAGTGCAATATACCTGCTTGAGCGCGTGCTACAGGTGAGTGCTGCTATGGCGACCAGTGAGCTGAGATAATTTTGGGGCTTTACCTAGCAAGGACTTATAGATGACCTGGAGCCAGTGGATTTGGCGACAAATATGAAGCGAGGGCCAGCCAACGAGAGCACACAGGTCGCAGTGGTGGGTAGTATATGGGGCTTTGGTGACAAAACGGATGGGACTGTGATAGACTACATCCAATTTGCTGAGTAGAGTGTTGGAGGTTATTTTGTAAATCACATCGCCGAAGTCAAGGATCGGTAGGATGTTCAGCTTTACGAGGGTATGTTTGGCAGCATGAGTGAAGGATGCTTTGTTGCGAAATAGGAAGCCGATTCTAGATTTAATTTTGGATTGGAGATGTGTAATGTGAGCTTTGAAGAAGAGTTTACAGTCCAACCAGACACCTAGGTATTTGTAGTTGTACACATATTCTAGGTCAGAACCGTCCAGAGTAGTGATGCTAGATGGGTGGGCAGGTGCGGGCAGCGATCGGTTGAAGAGCATGCATTTAGTTTGCTTGCATTTAAAGAGCAGTTGGAGGCCACGAAAGGAGTGTTGTATGGCATTGAAGTTCATCTGGAGGGTTGTGTCCAGAGAATGGCCAGAAGTATACCGAATGGTGTCGTCTGCGTAGAGGTAGATCAGAGAATCACCAATACGGCTTCACAGTTGTCTTTTATCAATGACGGTTATGATATCGTTTAGGACATTGAGCGTGGCTGAGGTGCACCCATGACCAGCTCGGAAACCAGATTGCATAGCGGAGAAGGTACGGTGGGGTTAGAAATGGTCGGTGATCTGTTTGTTAACTTGGCTTTCAAAGACTTTAGAAAGGCAGGGTAGGATAGATATAGGTCTGTAACAGTTTGGGTCTAGAATACCACCCCCTTTGAAGAGGGGGATGACCCGGCAGCTTTCCAATCTTTAGAGATCTCAGACGATACGAAAGAGAGTTTGAAAAGGCTAGAAAAGGGGGTTGCAACAAGTGCGGCAGATAACTTTAGAAAGAGAGGGTCCAGATTGTCTAGCCCAGCTGATTTGTAGGGGTCCAAATTTTGCAGCTCTTTCAGAACTTCAGCTATCTGGATTTGGGTGAAAGAGAAATGGGGGAGGCTTAGGCAAGTTGCAGTGGGGGGTACAGAGCTGTTTACCAGGGTATGGGTAGCCAGGTGGAAAGCATGGCCAGCTGTAGAAAAATGCTTATTGAAATTCTTGATCATCTTAAATGTATTGGTGGTGACAGTGTTTCCTATCCTCAGTGCAGTGGGCAGCTGGGAGGAGGTGCTCTTTTTAAAAAATATATTTTTTTAGAGGGAGGATCCAGCTTAATATTGCAGAAAGAATGTTTCTTCCAATGTAATTGTCTGCATCATTTCCAATCCCCCATATTGTTTTGGTAAATATATATATCCACACTCGCATACATATACACATATATACATACACATACCTATATAGACACATTATTTTTTAAAGAATATACCTTTATTATTATTCCCCGCAAACCCTACCGCCGATCCCCCAATTGGAGTAAACTAATATACAATTCTGCTTTTACCTTCAATTTATACATCTTATACACATTTTACAGACACAGTCTACTTTACAATAGTTCTCCCTTGTTTGTTCTTAGTCCTTCCTCTATTTCTGATGTCCATCCAGTTTGATTTCTATTTGTAACTATGCTATTTCACAGAAGTTCCGAACCTATATACATTTTCCAGATCCCGTATGCTTTACATTGTTTATCTTGTTATTAGTCCCACCCTTCAGCTCCATTCAACCCCTCCCATCTATCCCTCAACATCATCCATTTCGGATTTCTATTTGCCATATATTTCTCAATTGTGCTGTGATGCTTCACAAAAGAATTGACCTACAGATTGTAAATTAAAAATAAACATTTTTGCTAAAATAATTATTATATTATTGATTGATTGACTATGGCTTTTCAAATCACCCAGTGTTGCTATCTGTTGCGTTAGTTCTAGGCAAATGTTGCAATTCTTCAGCCGTTCCTGGACATGTGACCAAAAACGAGCTACATATGGACAATACCAAAATAAATGATCTAATGACTCTGCCTCCTCACAGCAGAATCTGCAGAGCTGGGAAGATTGTATCCCCCAAAAATATAACATTCTACTAGTTGCAATAATTTTGTATAGTAATTTATATTGAAAAATTTGAAGTTTTGAAACCGGCGTTGTTTTGCGTACCAATTCATAAACCATGTGCCATGAGGTGGGTACATCAAAAATCTCTTCCCAACTATTTTGCAATTTATATGGCACAGCTGTCAGTTTTTTTGGTTCTTAAATTAAAATGGTATATGTTTTTATTTATCACACTTTTCTTTAACCATTTATGTTCTTTAACACATGGCCGACGTACAAGTTCCTTACTTTTTCCCCTTCTATTTGCCTCTTCCATTTTTGTGGTAATGCTGCAATTAATTGGTTGTAATATTGGGTAGAGCAGACATTTCCATATGTCTGTGTTAGCTGTATGTGTGACATAACACCACCAGTCCTATTTATGATATCATTCACTGAAATGATACCTTTTTTTTTATTTCTTCGATAAATATTTTTTTTTTAATCAATTAGTATATTTGAATTGAACCACAATATTTGTTGTACTATTTGTTCCATCCTTTCAGGTGGATTAAACTGAAATTGCAACCAAGGCTTGTTTAAAAAATAAAGATATTTTGAAGATGATTTCCTTTTCAAACAACCGAAAGTGAGCAGGTGTAATCTGAATAAAGGGGAAAAGTCCCTTCCTGAATATAGGATGAGACATTCGTAACAATTGACTAGAGAACCAGTTTGGATTTGAGAATAACTTTTGTATGACTGATGCCTTTAGTGAGAGGTCTAATGTTTTAATATTTAATAATTTCTGCCGACCAAATTCATATTCGTTATATAAATAGGCCCTTTTAGTTTTATCTGGCTTGCCGTTCCAAATAAAATTGAATATTTTTTGTTCATATAATTTAAAAAGCAGGGAACTAGGTGTAGGCAAAACCATAAGCAAATAGGTAAACTGATATAACTAAGGAGTTAATCAGGGTGATTTTTCCACAAATAAACAGGTATTTTCCTTTCCATGGTAGCAAGATCTTATCTATTTTTGCTAACTTTCTATAAAATGTATTGGAGTGAGATCATTTCTTTCTTTTGGGATTTGTATACCAAGTATGTCCACATCTCCGTCAGACCATTTAATTGGTAAACTACATGGTAATGTAAAATGTGCATTTTTTTTGTGATCCAATACGTAATATGGTACATTTATCATAATTTGGTTTTAATCCAGAGAGGATAGCAAAATTATCTAGATCCTCTAAGAGGCCGTGGAGAGACTCCAATTGTGGTTTTAAAAGAAAACATGAATCACCAGCGTACAATGACACCTTAGTTTTTAAGCCACGGATTTCTAATCCCTTAATATTATTGTTTGATGTAATTTTAACAGCTAACATTTCGATGGCAATAATAAATAGATACGCCGAGAGTGTTTTACTCCTCTAGATAGTTCTACATGGACTTTGCAGTGTCCCAGACATGTTTGGAGTTTGTGCTACAGGATGCAAATTTCTGTTTGAAAATGTTTTGTGCTGGTCAAGGGCAGTCAGGTCTGGAGTGAACCAAGGGCTATATCTGTTCTTTGTTCATTTTTTTGGAATGGGGCATGCTTATTTAATATGGCGAGGAAAGCACTTTGAAAGAATAACAAGGCATCCTCTACAGATGGAATGAGGTCAATATCCTTCCAGGATACCCAGGCCAGGTTGATTAGAAAGGCCTGATCGCTGAAGTGTTTTAGAGAGCGCTTGGCAGTGATGAGGGGTGATCGTTTGACCGCGGACCCATTATGGACGCAGGCAATGAGGCAGTGATGGCTGAGATCCTGGTTGAAGACAGCAGAGGTGTATTTAGAGGGCAGGTTGGTCAGGATGATATCTATGAGGGTGCCCGTGTTTACGGATTTAGGGTTGTACCTGGTAGGTTCCATGAAAATTTGTGTGAGATTGAGGGCATCTAGCTTAGATTGTAGGATGGCCGGGGTGTCCCAGTTTAGATCACCTAACAGTACAACCTCTGAAGATAAATGGGGGGAAATTAATTCACATATGGTGTCCAGGGCACAGCTGGGGGCTGTGGGGGACACGGACCTGGATAGCATTACAGAACTCTGCAGGCTCTCTCTACAGTAGATTGAACTCCCCTCTCTTTGGCAGTTCTATCTTGGTGGAAAATGTTGTGGTTGGGGATGGAAATTTCAGAATTTTTGGTGGCCTTACTAAACCAGACACTGCTAGGACATCAGGGTTTGCGGAGTGTGCTAAAGCAGTGAATAAAACGAACTTAGGGATGAGGCTTCGAAATGTTAACATGCATGAAACCACAGCTTTTACGGTTAGAAGTCAGCAAATGACAGTGCCTGGGGAATAGAAGTGGAACTTAGGGCTACAGGGCCTGGGTTAACCTCTACATCCCCAGAGGAACAGGGGAGGAGAAGGATGAGGGTACGGCTAAAGGCTATAAGAACTGGTAGTCTAGCACGTTGGGGGGCAGTGAAGAAAAGGAGCAGAATTTTGGCCGTGGTAGAAAAGATTCCAGGCTCAATGTACAGGCATGGGTATGGTAGGATGTGAGTACAGTGGAGGTAAACCTAGGAGTTGAGTGACGATGAGAGAGGTTTCATCTCTGTAGGGACAGGTTAACCTCTCTGGCCCACCCGACACGCTAGCGTCCCACCTTGCCAACAATAAATGCAAATGCGCAACGCCAAATGCTAATATCACTCGTTAAAACTCAAACGTTCATTAAAACTCACATGCAGGGTACTCAATTGAAGCTACACTCGTTGTGAAGCCAACAAGTCAGATTATTAAAATGCTTTTCGGCGAAAGCATGAGAAGCTATTATCTGATAGCATGCAACACCCCAAAATACCAGAAGGGGACGTAAACAAAAGAATTAGCGTAGCCGGCGCTACACAAAATGCAGAAATAAAATATAAAACATTCATTACCTTTAACGAGCTTCTTTGTTGGCACTCCTATATGTCCCATAAACATCACAATTGGGTCTTTTTTTCGATTAAATCGGTCCTTGTATACCCAAAATGTCCATTTATGAAGACCGTCAGATCCAGGAAAAACACCGTTTTTAAACGCAACGTTATTTTTTTAAATTAAAAAGTTGCCTATAACCTTTGACAAAACACTTCAAACTACTTCTGTAATCCAACTTTAGGTATTAGTAAACGTTAATAAATGATCAAATTGATCACGGAGCGATCTGTATTCAATTGCAACAAGTTTGGAAAACGTAGTCCACTTTCCCCCTTCCATTTTTTCCTGCTGTGTACCCGACGAAAGGAAGTGCCTATTACTCAGATGACCAAGGATTTAGCTGCATAGATTTCACAACACTGGCGACATCGTGTGGAAGCTGTAGGAACGGTAAGCCCACCCCTATCTATTATGCCTTGCAATAGACAATACAGAGACTGGCGGATTCATTTTTTCTTTGTCGATTTTGTGATCAGGTTTCCTTGCAATTCTGACCACGAAACACGTTCTGTTATAGTCACAGACATCATTGAACCAGTTTTAGAAACTTCAGAGTGTTTTCTATGCACACATTGTAACGGTTTTCATGCGGTGAAAGAGAGTCGGACCAAAATGCAACGTGTAGATTGCAATCCATGTTTAATGAACAAACGTAAACACGAATCAATACAAATACTACAAAAACAAAAGAACGTAATGAAAACCGAAACAGCCTATACTAGTGTAAACTAACACAGAGACAGGAACAAGGACACTAAGGACAATCACCCAGGAAACACACAAAGAATATGGCTGCCTAAATATGGTTCCCAATCAGAGACAACGATAATCATCTGACCTGATTGAGAACCGCCTCAGGCAGCCATAGACTAACGCTAGACATCCCACACAACCCCAAGACAAAAACACACCACAATAACCCATGTCACACCCTGGCCTGACCGAATAAATGAAGAATAAACATAATATATTTTGACCAGGGCGTGACACACATACTAATCATATGCATATACTATATTCCTGGCATAAGTAGCAGGACGTTGAAATGTTGCGCAATTTTTAACAGAATGTTGAAAAAAGTAGCCCGATCTCTAACAGGTTTTAAGCCAGGTGAGGTCTCTGCAATTTTGTGGGGTGGGACGAAAGATCTATCTAAGGCATTTTGAGTGAGACAGGTGAAATAAAACAGTAAAAACTAGCCAAGACAGCAGTAGACAAGCAATCACAGGTGTTGATCAGGAGAGCAAAGACAATAACGGGTAAATGGTGATGAATGGGCAGAGCGGGTCAGTTGGGTACATACAGGTAAACAGAATGAAGTACCGTGTTATTCAAACAGTCCAGTCTCCGGCGTACGGCCATCGCTAGAGTACTAACCACCGGTCATGGGATTCATCATTACGCACACCTGTTAATCACGATTCATACCTATACTCCATTACCTACATAATCTCCTCCCCTTTATTTGTCACTATCCCATGTTCACTCACCAGTTGGTATTGTTCTTGTGTATCAGTGTCCTGCCTTATGTTAGCGGTGTGTTTTATTAAAACATTGCACCTGCTTCCGACTCACCGCCCCATCATTACACATAAGGACAACTCCGAATATGCTATTCTTTTTTCTGAAATAGACTACATTTTCTTCCTATCATTCTTCTTTAGACCTGTCTAAAATAAATAATGGATTTATTGTGAAGCTGTAGGCTATATTACATGGATTTATTTTACGTTTTTGTGTTGAAGCCAGGAGATGATAAATGTTTCATGTTAATTAACGGTCAATTATTTTGAGACCGACAGTTAGTTGTTTGACAATCACTGGCTGAAATGTTGTGACCACAACAGCCCTAGTGGTGTATAGTTGGGTTTGGGGAAGGACAGAGGCAGAGCAGTCGTAGTGATGATGGTACTGTAGTTAGGCAGGGACAGAGCAGCCATTCTGTGATCCTCTCTTTCCCAAACATGGCTATCACCTCTAATCCCATGGAGATTATCCCCCCCCCCCCCGTGCCACACAGGAAGAAAGCATTAGTGCTGTGTACTGCTCAGAAACCCCTGCCGCCTCCCTGCCTGCCTGCCTGCTACAGAACGCTGCAGTATTCCCCACAGAGCAGAGGGGATTTCACATGGATAGCCAGCCTGCGCTGCCCTTTATTAAGCTGCTACTGAGGGGTCAGCTCTGCTCTGCTCTTCTCTCACCCACCCGTTGTTTGTTATAGCTAAAGTACTGCTACATACAGTACCAGTCAAAAGTTTGGACATACTTACTCATTCATGTTTTGTTTTTTCAATTTTTTAAATATTTGTTTTTACTATTTTCTACATTGTAGAATAATAGTGAATACATCAAAACAATGAAATAACACATATGGAATAATGTAGTAATCAAAAGACATTTTAGATTCTTCAAAGTAGCCATCCTTTGCCTTGATGACAGCTTTGCACACTCTTGGCAATTTCTCAACCAGCTTCATGAGGTAGTCACCTGGAGTGCATTTCAATTAACAGGTGTGCCTTGTTAAAAGTTCATTTGTGGTATTTCAAATCAATCCCAGAACAACAGCAAAGGACCTTGTGAAGATGCTGGAGGAAACAGGTACAAAAGATTCTATATCCACAGTAAAACGAGTCCTATATTGACGTAACCTAAAAAGCCGCTCAGCAATGAAGAAGCCACTGCTCCAAAACCTCCATAAAAAAAGCCAGACTATGGTTTGCAACTGCACATGGGGACAAAGATCGTACTTGCTGGAGAAATGTTGTCTGGTCTGATGAAACAAAAATAGAACTGTTTGGCCATAAAGGTCATCATTATGTTTGGAGGAAAAAGGGAGAGGCTTGCAAGCCGAAGAATACCATCCCAACCGTGAAGCACGGGGGTGGCAGCATCATGTTGTGGGGGTGCTTTGCTGCAGGAGAGACTGGTTCTCTTCACAAAATACATGGCATCATGAGGAACGGAAATTATGTGGATATATTAAAGCAACATCTCAAGACATCAGTCAGGAAGTTAAAGCTTGGTTGCAAATTTCTTCCAAATGGACAATGACCCTAAGCATACTTCCAAAGTTGTGGCAAAATGGCTTAAGGACAACATGGTCAAGGTATTGGAGTGGCCATCACAAATCCCTGACCTCAAATCCCTGACCTCAATCCCATAGAAAATTGGTGGGCAGAACTGAAAAAGCATGTGCGAGTAAGGAGACCTACAAACCCGACTCAGTTACACCAGCTCTGTCAGGAGGAATGGGCCAAAATTCACCCAACTTATTGTGGGAAGCTTGTGAAAGGCTACCCAAAACGTTTGACCCAAGTTAAACAACTTAAAGGCAATGCTACCAAATACTAATTGCGTGTATGTAAACTTCTGACCCACTGGGAATGTGATGAAAGAAATAAAAGCTGAAATAAATAATTCTCTCTACTATTATTCTGACACTTCACATTCTTAAAATAAAGTAGTGATCGTAACTGACCTGAGACAGGGAATTGTTACTTGGATTAAATGTCAGGAATTGTGAAACCGAGTTTAAATGTATTTGACTAAGGTGTATGTAACTTCTACTGTACCTAGTCCCTCACACCTCTTTCTTTAACACCTCCAGTTTGGGTTTTGAGGAATAGTGTGCCATCAAAATGAGACATGTAGTGGGAAAGACATTTGATCTTTCCATAGGCACCCTCTCCTGGGCCAATGGAGACAGCTCTCTTGTGATCCCCACGATACTGATTGGCTGATGTCTTGTCTTTCAGGTGAATGGAACAGAAGCAGATTATGAGTATGAGGAGATCACCCTGGAACGGGTAAGTAGGAGGAACATCACATCGTAGTTGTTACTTTAAACCCATCATCCATGGCTAACGTTTTCATAAAATAGATGTATCTTAAATTAAAGAGCCAATCACCAGTTGAAACAATAACAAAGTGAATTCCCTGCCACTGTTTTGGTAAAAAGCTGAGGGATGTGGCTGGAAAAATGTAGTCACTCTCAAATTCAAAGACAGAGCTAGGGATGACCATTCATGATATCACAATTATAGGTTTAACCATGTTTTAAGGCCATACATTGTATGTTTACATTTAATTTGTTTCATAAAAACGGCGTAAAACAAGCCTATATTTTGGGTTCTGATGGGATATGACAAAGCTCATGAGGCATTTGTAAGTTATATTCTTTAAGAATCAATGGGTACATATCATTAATTTGTAAGTCCAAAAATGGATGTAGCAACTCCTGATTGTCCCTTTAAGGTTTTAATGCAAATTAAAGGTTTAAAATAAATTGAGGGTCTATATTTAAATGTAAAGGTTTAAATTTGAATGAAAATTAATTTAAAAGGTTAACCATGCAAGATATGTCATTTATATTTTCATAGTTTCCAGGGCTCTCAGTCTTACTATATCATGAAAACGCTGTGTGTCAGGGAGCAGGGAGAGGAGAGATAGAGAAGGGAGAGGGGGAGAGGAGCAGGGAGCTGTTTCTGTGTCTGCCTGTAAGGCTGCAGGGCTCTCTTTTCTTTCTGCTGTGACCTGATTCAGCCACGATCTGCGCTACATCAACTTCACTGTTAAAGATGATGAGACACACATCAGAGACGCGCACACCACTCCTAACCACAACCACACACTAAGCCTTAGTGTAGGCAATAAAGTCAGGCCCTATACTACTGCTCTTAAATGTCACCGACCTCCTTGATTCAGTCTTATGTAGAACAATTTGAAATTGTGTTTTTTTACATTGGATAAAAGCAGAGACACAGAGCTACAAAATGGTATATCATATACTGCATTTGAGGAACAATTGGGAAGTAATTCTGATTTGAAAGTTGATAAACTTGTAATTTCACTTTTGAGAAAATGGCCTTTGAATGCTTCTTTGTCTACACCCATTCAACATTATTCACACCCTCTTAAGCTTTAGCCCCACCCATCTCTTTAAGGGTTGATCTGAGCCTTCTGTACAAACAATAGCGGTCAAGCTCATAAGCTAACTGGCCAACTTGCTAGCTACTTCCAGACACATGAGAGAACAGCTCACAGAACATTACTCACCCTAGCAGAGCTGGTTAGGCTGTTTTTATGTTATTCAGAGTGTTTGCTACTGCAACTGTGCTGTCAGATTGTCCGTTGTAAATTCAGAGCGTTTCGCTTTCGTAACATTCAGAGCATACACTGGACGCTCTGGAAGAGGAGTAGGGTTGATCCGCGCATTCTGACCTCACAATGGCAGTCAAGCACCCAAGCAAACTGGGTAATATTGGCTAGCTCGCTAGCTACTTCTAGACACCCCCCTCTGACCATTTTACTCACCCTAGCCGAGCTGGTTAGGCTTTTTCATGTTATCCAGAGTTTTGGTGACTGTAAGTGGGCTGCTGGCAACAATTTAATTATACTTTTCTGGGAACTTTTACTGACACCGGCCATATTCAACGGGGGTTGAGCGTTCGTAAATTCATCAGTTATTCTCTGGCACTCAAACGAGAGTGCTCTGAAATCGAAGTAGAGGGCCAGAGTGAATTTACAATCACAATCAAAAAGGTTACTTGCATAGTGGAGTCTTTTGTTAAAACATGTAGCTAGCTAGGTAAACAATGAACTATAATCTCAACTCATGACATTACTACCCTGCATGAATCTGCAGGTAGCTAACCAACCAGGATCAATGTTAGCTAGCTAACATTAGGCTATAACTAGCCAAGCAAATGGCTCTGAGATATGAATAATAAGATCATCCATGCGAGCCAGCCAGCTAACGTTAGCTAGCTAGCTAAAATTACACTAACTTGGAATGAAAACAATTTTCTGTCAACATTCGAAATGTGTAATATCTGAAAATGTAGCTAGCTAGACTATCTTACCCTTTACATCATGGTTGGACACTTCTCCCTGTCACGGATGCCATGCATGGTTGCCCTTAGTTTGAAGATGTAACCCGGAGACAGGTGTTTTCGCCATCTCCTTAGCTATCATACTCTAATTCCACTGATTTCAAAACTCTGTCCTCCAGAAAGTGGGAAGCAAGACTTATGGCGTTCCACTAAGCAATGAAAAAAATGTAAAGCCACTTTAGACAGGATTACCTATGCATACTGACCAGCTCTAATAGACAGAAGCGTGCTATATGGCAGACCAATCCGAACTCATCTCTCGGCATGTCCAGCCCACTCATTATCTCAGCCAATCATGGCTAGCGGGAAGGTTGCCTGGCTTTTTCTGTGGCTAAACCAACTAGGCTCGGAATTTAACTATTTTATTTGTATTATAATGAAACAGCAGAGACCAGGTCTCGAACCCTCGACATTCGAGCCCGTGGTCCGGCGCGCTATCGACTGTGTCGCAAAAGCATGCGCATGCGACAGTCGATTTCCACGCTTATAAACCCAGGGTCGTTACAGTATTTACAGATGGCATACAAGTTTGTTATAAAAGCACATGAAAGTTCAAATGTTCCAGAAAAACACATTTTGATAAAAACAAAAGAGATTACATTCAAATTGCTCTTGTGTGAAGTAGTGACCTTCGACATAGGCCTAGTTTCCTGAAATGTTCACAAATACACACTATACTACACTGCCACTTTGAAATCCACCCCACCATGCCCAAGTATTCATTCTTGAGGAGGGTCCATCACATGTATTAATTGGCAAAAAGATCTTTAATTTAAGCGATATAATAAATGATCCGACTGATAGTTTCACCAACAAAATGTTTTTTTGCCACTACATAAGTCAGGATGATATTTTTGCGTATTGATGACAATAAATCAAATTCATTTCATAAATAAATTATATTAATAGTTTCAATATCATGTTAAGATAATGAAATGCATTCTGAGATTCATTGTGCAAATACTCTCCAAAGAGTTGTTGTTTCTGTCATGTTTTAAGCGACAGTTGAGCTCGCTGTCAAGAGACAATGGCCGAGAAAAACAAATAAAGAGAGAAAGTCGAGAATAGAAAATCACGAATTTAAAAAGCAACAATGTATCAACACAAAAGTGGAGGCCAAAAGAGGAAGGCCAAAAATTAGAAAGCTAAGGAGGTGTCAAAATGTGTTAAATTAGATACATTTTTCAAACGCAGTTCAAGTGCAGCCATTGCTAGCACAAGCAATGTAGCGGGACCAGAATAGGATGTAGGTTTATCATCGCCAGCATCAGCTTTTAGCGGGTCAAGAGAGCCAAGGCCAAGCTGTTCCATCATGCCAGAAGAAGCAATTTTGACAGAGGAGGATACAGGTTGTCAGGTATCAGTGGATATGACCATGATCACAAGCCAGGCCGGACAAGCTATCCCCGGGCCGGACCGGGAGGAAGAGGTGCGGGGCGAGGCTAGAATCGTGGCGTTTGAGGAAACAGTTGTAAGTGGGACAGACGGCCTTTTTACCTATCCAACTGACAGGGGCATTATGCAACAAATACGGATGCAAAAGTTAAATAGCACATTATTGCATTAGGCTCGTGTAAGCCTACTGGCCCATTCCCAAGAGATGATGAAAGGCTGTGTTTTTCAGAGTTGTATTGCACCACTACAACCAAGGCTGGAATCAAATTACAATGTACTATGTTATTCGACCAAGCTAGATTGCGAGTAGTGTGAGCCTTGCTGGCTGTTCGGAGATCGGAGTGCCCCTTGTCTGATGCGTGGGTGAATTGGGGTGAGAGATTGGCGTCATCTAACATCCAAAATAGCATGTCACGAAACATCCCAGATTCACATGGGTGTCTGTTTGGTATATGACCAATGGAAGCCCAATGGCACTATTGACGTAGAGATGGAGAGAGGCGTGCGTACGCAGCAAACTTCTGGCGACAGGTGTTGGAGCGCATAGTTAACTCACACTTGCATCATGTAATTTGGCTTTCAGAGGGCACCGTGAAAGCTGGGGCAGTCCAACAGTGGGAATTTCCTCAGTGTAATTGACCTGCTGTCATTTTACGACCCAGTTCTGATATAACTTTTAGAACGCCCGCATGATCCTTTAACTATCTCAGTCCTCAAATCCAAAATGAGCTGATTGATATTTAAGCCGAGCGAGTGAAGTGTGACATTCAGGGAGAGATGCAGAAAGCCCCATTTTTAAATATTATTATGGACACCACATCGGATGTGTCCAAGTAGACCAGTTGTCAAGTTTATCGCTATGTGAGAGTGATAAGGGATGCAAATAATGTTGCCCCAGATCTGACCATCACAGAGTCGTTTTTGGGATTTCTGGAGACTGCTGACACATCAGCAGCTGAGCTTCAACATAAAATCCAGGGCAGCATAAAGGAAAATGGGCTGAATTTTTCAAAATGCCGAGAGCAGGGGTATGATGGAGCTACTGACATGAGCAGGGTCTATTCGGGTGTGCAGGCCAGAATATTAGAACGAGCCGCTTGCTGTTTATGTGCATTGCGCAGCGCACAATCTTAACCTGGCTCTTAACGACTCTGTCAAAAATGTGCCAGAGATTAAACCGTTTTATTATACTTTTGAACTGTTACACACCTTCTTCTGGTATAGCATGAATAGATGGTCAATGTTGAGTGGTACATTTTTATTTTGCATCAGAAAAAGAAAGTGTAACTCTAAAACGACTGTCCCACCCGCTGGTCATCGAGATATGATGACCGCCCTGAGTTACAGATATGTGGATGTAGCGAAGGCCCTCATCAAGATTGTGCTTTGACGTGACAAAAAGGACGAGATGGATGATGCAGGAGCACTGAAAAATAAAAGGTTTTTAGACTTAAGGTTTTAGAAAATGTGAACGTCGTCTCAGCCTACTCAAGGACATGATGGAGGTCCTGTCCGGATTCCGACAGGATTTCGAGAAGGCCACAGTCACTGCAAAGACCCTTGCCGACAAATGGATAGATCAGAACGCACTTGAAGACACTCTGAGAAGGAAGGCGAAGCTATGCGAGGACGAGCGACTGTCTGATGGGAGAGAAGTTTTAGAGTCAACGTCTTTAATGCAAACCTTGACAGCGTTATCCATCAGCTGTCAAACATATGTAAAAGTCTGCGGGCAACACCGAGTCTGTTTGACTCCATGCACCCCACTACCCTGGCCAACGCAGATGATGATGCGTTCTGCGAGACAGCCAGCCGGCTGGTAGAACATTACAGCAAATATATAAAAATAGCAAAGCACACTACAGTGAGAGACCTGGCCAAGATGATCATTGTGGATTACAATTCAGTCACCGCTACATTTGGGGAAGTAGTTACAGCGATGCTCCTTTTTATGACTGCATGTAACGGTAGCCAGGGCCGAGCGCCCCTTTTCCAAACTGAAAATAATTCAATCATACCTGAGGAGCAGCATGGGACAGGAGACACTGAATGGGTTGGCCATTCTGTAAATTGAAAACACCAGGGCCAGGACCATGGATTTGAATGCCATAGTCAACGACTTTGCAGAGAGCAAGATCTGTCGAATGCCAATCAAATGAGTGAGTAAGCTTGTATTTTTACAGGGCAGGCTACCCAGACAGTCTATATAAATCAAGATTTATTGAGATTAGTTTATATTGCTTGTCAATCTACGACTATGCACGATCTGTATTTGGATACCATGTTCTGGTGCACGGCCGCTGAGCCATTTCAACGTCATCAAAGCCTATACGTTTAACTGGGCTATAAGAATAATAGTAAGCACATACGCATGACATACTGTTATGCTGCCATTTAAGCAATCTGTTTGAATTCTCCACTTGATTGATTTGCTGGTATTTTTGCTATAGACCTCTGAGGGGGGAAGACCATTTGAAATACCGGTCAGTTTTGTCAGTTTTCCCGCCATGCATGACTTCAGCGAGCATGTCCTGGGTCATTAGCTGTGTTTCCGTGTTTCCGTCAAGAGATTGATCTACATATGTTTGTTTTATAATATAGGCTATTGCCTATTATTTGCAGATAAAATAGGATGTTTTTTGACCGCTTTGTGCTCTCCGTGGTGCTGATCGATTTATACGGGTTTATTTCTGATCGCGGTCCATGGTGCTGAATGTATTGACTATATTGCGGCCTCTCTGGTAACGGCTTCAAATGTGCCCTTAGATTAGGTTCTGCTCTGCTGTTACAATGCTTAGTAATATTAACACACAGACTTACCAACACAATTATTTAAATTTTAAGGGAAATATGGGGGGTGATAGAGGCCCATATTTTTTTGGGGCACCTCGTGCCCATCATGATATCAAGCTACGCTACTGGTCCTTGCTATGTAGTTTAATATAATACCATATAAGTAATATAGCCTGTATTTTTCCTTATTTGAAGTAGACATGGATATACCTGTATATACTTACAGTATATACCTCAGGTCAAATTATGAAATTCAAATGATGGAATAGAAATGTTTTATAATTGTATTTTAAATTAACAGAACAGTATACTCAATGTTGTACTTGAATTACTTTATTATAACATTGCAGTGCATTTACATACAGTACCGTTCAAAAGTTTGGGGTCACTTGTTTTTGAAAGAAAAGCACATGTTTTTGAAAGAAAAGCTAATTTTTTGGTCCATTTAAAGAACATCAAATTGATCAGAAATACAGTGTAGACATTGTTAATGTTGCAATTGACGGCTGAAACGGCTGACGACATAGACGTACGGATGCCCATTATCAGCAACCATCACTACTTTGTTCCAATGGCACGTTGTGTTAGCTAAGCCAAGTTTATCATTTTAAAAGGCTAATTGATCATTAGAAAACCCCTTTGCAATTGTTAGCACAGCTGAAAACTGATTAAATAAGCAATAAAACGGGCCTTCTTTAGAGTAGTTGAGTATCTGGAGTATCAGCATTTGTGGGTTCGATTACAGGCTCAAAATGGCCAGAATTACAGGCTCAAAATGGCCAGAAACAAAGACTCTTCTTCTGAAACTCGTCAGTCTATTCTTGTTTTGAGAAATTAAGTATATTCCATGCGATAAAATGTTAAGAAACTGAAGATCTCATACAACAATGTGTACTACTCCCTTCAGAGAACAGCGCAAACTGGCTCTAAACAGAATAGAAAGATGAGTGGGAGGCCCCGGTGCAAAACTGAGCAAGAGGACAAGTACACTAGAGTGTCTAGTTTGAGAAACAGATGCCTCACAAATCCTCAACTGGCAGCTTCATTAAATAGTAACCGCAAAACACCAGTCTCAACTTCAACAGTGAAGAGGCGACTCCGGGATGCTGGCCTTCTAGGCAGAGTTGCAAAGAAAAAGCCATATGTCAGACTGGCCAATTAAAAGAAAATATAAAAATTGGCAAAAGAACACAGACACTGAACAGAGGAACTCTGCCTATGACATGTAGCAGTTGATTTGAACCAAACCCATTTCTCACTTCTGCCCCTCTATGTAGGGTAACTCGGGGTTGGGCTTCAGTATTGCGGGGGGGACAGATAACCCCCACATTGGAGAAGACCCCAGTATCTTCATCACCAAGATCATCCCTGGAGGAGCTGCAGCTCAGGACGGATGCCTCAGGTTGGTAACACCACAGTATATGGTTGCATGATCCCAATCGCATTTCAGCCTATGAACTGAATCACATTGCAGCTTATGGGTCCAAGGGAGTGAATCACATTAACTGACCCCTGTTAATTCTCCCTGTGAAGTAAATGACTAATATATTTGATTCTCCTGGGTAAAGAATGAATGACTGATGTATTTGAGTCTCCTGGCTGCAGAGTGAATAACTGATGTTTTTGACTAACCTGGCTGCAGAGTGAAAGATTTATGTATTTGACTCTTCCTGCAGAGTTAATGACTGATGTATCTGACCAAGGGTGAATGTAGAATTCATTTATTCCTTGTATGCTACCTCCTATGTGTGCGTGCAGATGCACCCCAAAAATGTTCTGGCATAACAGGCCCTGCCCTGGATGTTCTGCCGTCGATGGGAGACAAAACATTGCCACCCCCCTCCTATCCACTCTGAACGAGCAAGGTGTACAGCAGAAGCATTTTTTTTCCGAAGAATAGAACATAATAGCAGTCCAATTCATATTCCTATACTACAAATTAAAACATATTTAACACATCTGGTTAGTCAGCTATATAATCAGTTCAATGTCCGTAACATATTTTCACTGATTGCACTGATTAAATCACAAATGTCTCTATTCAATTCGGTTTTTATATTTCTTTGTGCGCTGAATGGGGAAAAACTGCTTGCAATCAAGAGAAAAAGTCTCTCAGAAAAGTCTCACGAGAAAGGTGGATAATGAAAATAGAATTTTCAGGGAAGAATGGACTGAGAAATAGGCATACCAGAGTGTGTTGTTTGCAACAAAACGGTTGTTGTTTGCAAATAATTAAATATTATGAATTTAACCATGGCAACTTCAAAGGTTACCTTTTCACCCAATTTTAAGCTTCAACGGCTGGCTACTCGTCCGTTGCTTAACCCAACAACAGAAGTGCCCATTAACCTGCCCATTAACATTGACGGGGCTGCGGTGGAGTGAGTCGAGAGTTTCAATTCCTTGGTGTCCACATCACCAACAAACGACCATGTTCTAAAACACACAAAAATAGTCGTGAAGAGGTCACCGCAACCCCTTTTGACCCTCAGGAGACTAAAACGATTTGGCATGGGTCCCCAGATCCTCAAAAAGTTCTACAGCGGCACCATCGAGAGCATCTTGACCAGTTGAATCACCACCCGGCATGGAAACTACTCGGCATCCGACCGTAAGGCACTACAGAGGGTAGTGCTTACGGCCCAGTAAATAACTGGGGCCAAGCATCCTGCCATCCCGGACTTATATACTAGGCGGTGTCAGAGAAAGGCCCAAAAAATTGTCAAAGACTCCAGTTACCCAAGTCAGACTGTTCTCTCTTCTACCGCACCACTGCGACCTGTAAACTCTCGTTGGCTGGTCCTCACTACATATTTGTTGCCAAACACACTGGCTCCAGGTCATCTAAGTCTTTGCTAGGTAAAGCTCCACCTTATCTTAGCTCACTGATCACCATAGCAACACCCACCTGAGCACACGCTCCAACAGGTATATTTCACTGATCATCCCCAAAGCCAACACCTACTTTGGCTGCCTTTCCTTCCAGTTCTCTGCTGCCAATGACTGGAACAAATTACAAAAATCTCTGAAGTTGGAGACTTACAGTATATCTCCCTCACTAACTTTAAGAGTCAGCTGTCAGAGCAACTTACCAATCGCTGCAGCTGTACATAGCCCATCTGTAAATAGCCCATCCAACCAACTACCTACCTCATCCCCATATTTGTTTTAGTTTTTCTGTTCTTTTGCACACCAGTATTTCTACTTGCACATCCCCATCTGCACATATATCACTCCAGTGTATTTGCTGAATTGTAATTACTGGCACTCTTGGCCTATTTATTGCCTTACCTCCTTACTTCATTTTACACACACTTTATACCGATTTTTCTATTGTGTTATTGATGTATGTTTGTTTATCCCATCTGTAACTCTGTGTTGTTTTTGCCGCACTGCTTTGCTTTATCTTGGCCAGGTCGCAGTTGTAAATGAGAACTTGTTCTCAACTGGCCTAGCTGGTAAAATTAAGGTGAAAAAAATGTAAAAATAAATAATAATAAAGTATTTTCTTAACTCTATTTGAACTGCATTGTTGGTTAAGGGCTTGTAAGTAAGCATTTCACGGTAAGGTCTACACACCTGTTGTTGTTGGCGCATGTGACAAATACAATTTCATTTGATTTTGATTTGAATTGAACGCTTTATCTGGATACTTTTTATGTATTTCTAAATATAAAGCGAGCAATAAGTATCCTTTTTGCCCTTTTCTTTAACAAAAGGTATGGCATACCTTCACTCAATTTGAGCCCTGTTTTTAAATGAACACACCAAGCCCTTCCCAGTCACCGAGGTATTTAAGGAGTGCATGGCGAAAGTATTGGAGGATTTGGCTATACCGTCAAAATCTATGCATTGCTTAATTGTGTCCATCAAACAGGTAAACCAACCTCTTATTTTTGTAGGAAAGAGTAGGCTTCAACAAAGGCATCTTGTTGCTAGTGAAGTCGAATTAAAATAAAGACAGTTGTTGAAATGAATTACTTTCAGAACCATTTGCTGTCCACGTCTGTTTGATTATGCCTCAGCAACTCAAAAGCTGATGTCTTCTCCTGCACACTCTCTCCTCAATAATAAGTTAATGATTGAATAAGTGTCTCATGAAATTGTAATACATTTGGTCTCCAGTCTATGGGCTTCAGAAATACCACATAGGCTACTACTCTTTCTACCGTAGGCTATATAATTTTGTTCAATTCATTTGATAGAGTGTGGTGGAGCGCCTCAGCGCTGAGTCTCTCCAATGGCACGCTGGGCATGGATAAGATAAATATTTTGCACCCCTGCCTTTGGCAAAGTGGGCTCTGCTTATAATGGGGCGGCATCAACACTCACCTACTGTAAATAGTCCTCATGCCACTGAGTGAGAGAAGTTATCATTGTTTTTGGGCAGAATAATATGCGGTGTTATGTGTTGTTGGAGGTCTTGGTCAGTTTAGCTCGGAAATGCCTCCTTGGACTGCCTAATCCTGCCCGATGTGCAGACAGCCCGTGGGGCCTAATCATGTAATTATATTTAGAATCCATATTAATTCAATAGCATTTCTGTGGGCCTAGTCATAAAGATGTGTCAACTTGTATTGTGGCATAAATACAATCAGTCATGACTGTCAAACAATCACTTCAAATTGGCTCCTTTACTAGGCTACCAGAATGCATTCATCCACTTGCAACATATTTCCAGCCTCCAAATAGTTGTTAATGGAAAGAGACATCTGTTGCCCAAAACACCAAAAAGTGAAATGATATTTGGTGATTGTCATTAGGCCAGAATTAATGCCTCCACTGCTGTCCGCATGCATTTCTGCCTTAGCAAATTTCAGTGTTCTCGTCTAACCACATCGCATTTTGGAGCATAGGATATACTCTAGGTCGACCACCTGTTTTCAAGTCCATTCACTCATATTAATGCTTCTGCCATATGGTAATAATAAATAATGTTGTAATAGCCTACAGTTTTCTTAACATTTTGTTTTCATTATTGTGATATGCTTTACCGGTACAGCATAACCCCACTATTTATTTTACCGTGATGCTGTACAGGACCATACCGCCTTACTTTCACCCCTGTATCTGACTCTTCTGGCTGCAAAGTTAATGACTGGTGTGTTTGACACTTCCTGCAGAGTGAATGACTGCATAATGAGAGTAAACGAGGCAGACGTGAGGGATGTGACCCACAGTAAGGCCGTGGAGGCCCTAAAAGTGGCTGGCTGCATCGTCAGGCTCTACGTCCGCAGGAGAAAAGTCCTCTCAGAGAAGATCATGGAGCTCAAACTAGTCAAAGGTCCTAAAGGTAAGAAAACCATGGAGCTCAATCTTGTCAAAGGTCCTGAAGGTAAGAAAACCATGGAGCTCAAACTTGCCAAAGGTCCTAAAGGTAAGAAAACCACGGAGCTCAAACTTGTCAAAGGTCCTGAAGGTAAGTAAACCATGGTGCTCAAACTAGTCAAAGGTCCTAAAGTTTAGAATACCATAGAGCTCAAAGTAATTAAAAGGACCAAAAGTTTAGAAACCATAGACCTCAAAGGAATTAAAAGGTCCTAAAGGTAAGGGAGATTAAAGCTAGACACAGTGATATGATATCACCATACATCGCAGGGTGACTTCCTATACATAAGTCTACCTTAAAATGTGTTTAACTGATGGATACTTTTATGATGCTTGATGTTGACTCTCTGTGCTCCTAGTGATACCCTCTGAATGACACCCTGAGAGGACTAATATAGTTCCAATATGGTTTTATTGTTGTAATACACTCCCCTCACGCCCCTTCTCTCTCTCCCTCTCTCTACCCTTGTCTTTTCCCTTTTTCTCTCTTACTCTTTTCCTCCCTACTTCTGTCTCCAGGGCTAGGGTTCAGTATTGCGGGTGGAGTATGGAACCAGCACATTCCAGGCGACAACAGCATCTATCTCACCAAGATCATTGAGGGAGGGGCTGCACACAAAGACGGGAGGTTGCAAACAGGAGACAAACTATTGGCTGTAAGGCCCTGTAACCTCATCTTCTCCTTACTGAAAGACAGTACCCACTGGGCACAGACGTCAGTTCAATGTCTAGTTTTGATTTATATTTAATTGAGTTGTCAACTAACGTGAATTCAACCTGAAATCAACAACAAAAAATTAACCATGTCATTGGATTTAGATTTAAAGTTGTGGTCCTCTGTAGCTCAGTTGCAACGACAGGATAGTGGGTTTGATTCCACCAATACGTAAAACAAATACGTAAAATGCACACATGACTAAGTCGCTTTGGATAAAAGGGTCTGCTAAATGACATATGATATTATTATTTTTTATAAAGTTGAGTGAAAAACAGACATTTTCAAAATTCCTTTACATTGATTACTTTTTGCAAATCCAATCAGTTTTCCACGTTGATTCTAGGGCTGGGAATTCCCAGTGAACTCACTATATGATATTCTCACAATACTTAGGTGCCCGATACGATATGTATAGCGATTCTCATTAGGCTACATACAGTAGCAGTCAAAAGTTTGGAGACACCTACTCATTACATGGTTAGATTGCTAATATATGCATATATTAGCAATCTAGGACAGAGTAGGATGCAGTTCACTATGGGCACGCAATTCATCCAAAGTGAACATACTGCCCCCTATCCTCAACAAGTTAAACCAGCCAGGGCCTGAGCCACTGATCCGTCTGGAGCTGTGTTATCGGGGATAAAAGTACAACATTCCGATCCGAATATCACACACACCCCTCCCTTCTCAGCCATTAGCATATCCAATGTTATTCTATTCTGCCATTCCATCAAACTAGTTGCAGCTGATAAAACTTTTATTGCATCTCTATTATAATAGATGAAACGCTAATGGTTATAGTACGTATAATTTATCCAATATACAGTTTTATTGAGAGTTGACCACCAGAAGATGCTTGATTCCAATCCAGCCAATATCTGATTCCTAGCTTTAGTAAACCAACTCTAGGGTTAATATCTTGACCTAATTTGTTAGCTACCATAATCGTGTCCGACAAGGAAGTTGGGAACGCTTCTACCCATTTACTATATTTACAGTGCCTTGCGAAAGTATTCGCCCCCCTTGAAATATCCAATAATTGTCATTCCACTTCATGATTGTGTCCCACTTGTTGTTGATTCTTCACAAAAAAATACAGTTTTATATCTTTATGTTTGAAGCCTGAAATGTGGCAAAAGGTCGCAAAGTTCAAGGGGGCCGAATACTTTGGCAAGGCACTGTATCTATTATATATTTTTTAAATTAAGTAGTTCGTTATCTCATAGGCCACAACGTCTTTCCTAACCTGCAGTGTTTCCTAACCTGCTCTACCATCCTTGCCCCCTGTTGACACTTGGTTCCGCCCATGTGTCAATATTGCCGCATATCTAAACAGACTTAGGTAGGCTGATACTGATCAATAGTAGCCAATTTGAAGTGCATATCTCATCATCTCTCCCAACTCTGCTAGCCCCCACCCTACCAGGTTCTGTTTGATGGTACGGCTTATCCTGGGACGCAACACAGGGGCCCCTCAGGTGTGTGTGTTTAGACCCTTCCTGTACTTCCTGTTCACCCACGACTGCGTGGCCACGCACAACTCCAACACAGTGGCGGTAGGCTTGATCACCAAAGGCGATGAGACAGCATAAAGGGAGGAGGTCAGATGTTAGTAAGACCAAGGGCTGTAGTGGAGCGGGTCAGTAGCTTCAAGTTCCTTGGGGTCCACATCGCTAAGGACTTAATATGGTCCACACACTACCGCACAGTTGTGAAGAGGTCACAATAGGTCCTCTTCCACCCCAGGAGACTGAAGAGACTTGGCATGGGCACTCGGATCCACAAAAAGTTCTACAACTGCACCATCGAGAACATGTTGACCTTCTGGACCACCGCTTGATATGGCAAATGCACTGCCCTCGATCGAAAACCGCTACAGAGGGTGGTCTGGACAGCCCAGTACATCACCTCTATATAAGCTGAAAGACCCAAATAAGTCACCCTTCTGCTACCGTCCGGCAAACGGTATCGGAGCATCGGCTCTAGGACCAACAGGCTTCAAGACAACTTCTACCCCCAAGCCATAAGACTGATCAATTTGTAAGTCGCTCTGGATAAGAGCGTCTGCTAAATGACTTAAATGTAAATGTAAATGTAAATGATAAATAGTTAATTAAATGGTTACACAGACTATCTGCATTGACCCTATCTCAAATCAAATCACATTTTATTTGTCACATACAGATGGTTAGCAGATGTTAATGTGAGTGTAGCGAAATGCTTGTGCTTCTAGTTCCGACAACGCAGTAATAACCAACGAGTAATCTAACCTAACAATTTCACAACAGCTACCTTACACACACAAGTGAAAAGGGATAAAGAATATGTACATAAAGATATATGAATGAGTGATGGTACAGAACGGCATAGGCAAGATGCAGTAGGTGGTATAGAGTACAGTATATACATATGACATGAGTAATGTAGGGTATGTAAACATTATATTAAGTGCCATTGTTTAAAGTGGCTAGTGATACATTTTTTACATGTATGGCAGCAGCCACTCAGTGTTAGTGGTGGCTGTTTAACAGTCTGATGGCCTTGAAGTAGAAGCTGTTTTTCAGTCTCTCGGTCCCTGCTTTGATACACCTGTACTGACCTCGCCTTCTGGATGATAGCGGGGTGAACAAGCAATGGCTCGGGTGGTTGTTGTCCTTGATGATCTTTATGGCCTTCCTGTGACATCGGGTGGTGTAGGTATCCTGTGCGTGTGTGCCATTCAAAGGCTGAATAGGCAAGACAAAAGATTTAAGTGCCTTTGAAATGGATATGTTTCAGGTGCACCGGTTTGAGTCTGTGAAGCACTGCAACACTGCTTGGTTTTTCATGTTCAACAGTTTACCGTGTATGAAGAATGGTCCACCACCCAACGGACATCCATCCAACTTGACAGAACTATGAGTAGCTTTGGAGTCAACATGGGCCAGCATCCCTGTGGAACGATTTTGACATCTTGTAGAGTCCATGGCCCAATGAATTGAGGCTGGTCTGAGTGGAAAAAAGTGGTGCAACTCAATATTTGAAGGTGTTCCTAATGTTTTCTACACTCAGTGTATACACAGTTGAAAATTTATTGAAAATTAAATACAGAAATATCTAATTTATCACACCCCGGAGTAAATACAGTTGAAGTCAGAAGTTTACATAAACCTTAGCCAATGACATTTAATCTCAATTTTTCACAATTCCTGACATTTAATCCCAGTAAAAAATCCTTGTCTTAGGTCAGTTAGGATCACCACTTCATTTTAAGAATGTGAAATTTCAGAATAATAGTAGAGAGAATGATTTATTTCAGTTTTTATTTATTTCATCACATTCCCAGTGGGTCAGAAGTTTACATACACTCAATTAGTATTTGGTAGCATTGCCATTAAATTGTTTAACTTGGGTCAAATGTTTCGGGTAGCCTCCCACAAGCTTCACACAATAAGTTGAGTGAATTTTGGCCCATTCCTCCTGACAGAGCTGGTCAGGTTTGTAAGCCTCCTTGCTCGCACACACTTTTCCAGTTCTGCACACACATTTTCTATAGGATTGAGGTCAGGGCTTTTTGATTGCCACTCCAATACCTTGACTTTGTTGTCCTTAAGCCATTTTGACACAACTTTGGAAGTATGCTTGGGGTCATTGTCCATTTGGATGACCCATTTGTGACCAACCTTTAACTGATGTCTTGAGATGTTGCTTCAATATTTCCACATACTTTTCCTCCGTCATGACGCTGTCTATTTTGTGTAGTGCACCAGTCCCTCCTGTAGCAAAGCACCCCCACAACAATGATGCTGCCACCCCCGTGCTTCACGGTTGGGATGGTGTTCTTTGGCTTGCAAGCCTCCCCCTTTTTCCTCCAAACATAACAATGGTCATTAAGACCAAACAGTTATATTTTTGTTTCCGCAGACCAGAGAACATTTCTCCAAAAAGTATGATATTTGTCCCCATGTGCAGTTTCAAACCGTAGTCTGGCTTTCTTATAGCGGTTGTGGAGCACTGGCTTCTTCCTTGCTGAGCTGCCTTTCAGGTTATGTCGATATAGGACTCGTTTTACTGTGGATAAAGATACTTTTGTACCGGTTTCCTGCAGCTTCTTCACAAGGTCCTTTGCTGTTTTTCTGGGATTGATTTGCACTTTTCACACCAAAGTATGGTCTGTCTCCTGGAGATGAATGTACTTTTGTGTGAAAAGTGAGTGGTATGATGGCTGCGTGGTCCCATGGTATTTATACTTGCGTACTTTTGTTTGTACAGATGAACGTGGTACCTTCAAGCATTTTAAAACTGCTCCCAAGGATGAGCCAAACTTGTGGAGGTCTACCATTTTCTTTTGAGGTCTTGGCTGATTTCTTTTGATTTTCCCATGATGTCAAGAAGTGAGGCACTTAGTTTGAAGGTAGGCCTTGAAATACATCCACAGGTACACCGCCAATTGACTCAAATGATGTCAATTAGCCCATCAGAAGCTTCTAAAGCCATGACATCATTTTCTGGAATTTTCCAAGCTGTTTAAAGGCACAGTCAACTTAGTGTATGTACACTTCTGACCCGCTGGAATTGTGATAAAGTGAATTGGTCTGTATGTTAACAATTGTTGGAAAAATTACTTGTGTCATGCACAAGGTAGATGTCCTAACAAACTATAGTTTGTTAACAAGACATTTGTGGAGTGGAAAAATAAGTTTTAATGACTCCAACCTAAGTGTATCTAAACTTCCGACTTCAACTGTATAAACTACATACACACTACACACACTAAACTGACACTCACACAAAACCCACACACATTCACGTACACTACATACACACACACACATAACAGACACGCATACCTACACAACACATGCGCATGCACACACACACTTTAACACTCATCATATGCTGCTGCTACTCTGTTCTTTACTCTTATTACCTATTTTGATGCCCAGTCACTTTACCCTGGCTTTATGTACATATCTGTCTCTAATACCTCGTACCCCTGCACATGTATCTGGTACTCCCTGTATATAGTTTCATTCGTGTGTATTTTTTACCTCTTGTGTTGCAATTTTTTATTTTTTTTATTTTTGGGGGGGGAGGCTCATAAGCAAATCAAATGTATTTATATAGCCCTTCTTACATCAGCTGATATCTCAAAGTGCTGTACAGAAACCCAGCTTAAAACCCCAAACAGCAAGCAATGCAGGCGTAGAAGCACGGTGGTTAGGAAAAACTCCCTAGAAAGGCCAAAACCTAGGAAGAAACCTAGAGAGGAACCAGGCTATGAGGGGTGGTCAGTCCTGTTCTGGCTGTGCCGGGTGGAGATTATAACAGAACATGGCCAAGATGTTCAAATGTTCATAAATTACCAGCATGGTCAAATAATAATAATCACAGTAGTTGTCGAGGGTGCAGCAAGTCAGCACCTCAGGAGTAAATGTCAGTTGGCTTTTCATAGCCGATCATTAAGAGTATCTCAACCGCTCCTGCTGTCTCTCGAGAGTTGAAAACAGCAGGTCTGGGACAGGCAGCACGTCCGGTGAACAGGTCAGGGTTCCATAGCCGCAGGCAGAACAGTTGAAACTGGAGCAGCAGCACGGCCAGGTGGACTGGGGACAGTAAGGAGTCATCATGCCAGGTAGTCCTGAGGCATGGTCCTAGGGCTCAGGTCCTCCGAGAGAAAGAAAGAGAGAATTAGAGAGAGCATACTTAAATTCACACAGGACACTGGATAAGACAGGAGAAGTACTCCAGATATAACAAACTGACCCTTGCCCCCTGACACAAACTACTGCAGCATAAATACTGGAGGCTGAGACAGGAGGGTTCAGGAGACACTGTGGCCCCATCCGATGATACCCCACAGACAGGGCCAAACAGGGGGGATATAAGCAAGCATTTCACTGTGAAGTCGATACCTGTTGTATTCGGTGCATGTGACAAATACAACTTGATTTTATTCTTTAAGGGACTTAGATTAAGTTTTGTTGTGCCTTGTTAAAAATGCCAGCCTGTTTACCTGCTATGTCAGCTACTGTATGTAACTACATGCTAAATCAACTGAAAAGCCAAATGACCACCTCTCTCTCCTTCCAGGTAAACAGCGCTTGTCTTGAGGAGGTGAGTCACGAGGATGCCGTGGAGGCCTTGAAAAACACCCCCGATGTGGTTTACTTGAAAGTGGCGAAACCCACCAGTGTCTTCATGAACGACAGCTTCGCTCCGCCCGACATCACCAACTGTGAGAGCACACACATACATATATGCATACACACACACACGCACACATGGTGATCACAATCTTTCCACTCATCCCAGGGCAGCTGTGACAGACAGCAGGTTATTTGAAAGGAGCCATGTGGTGTGGACCAAACCACATGGCTGGCTGCTGTTGCTGGCTGCTGTCCCCCATAGCTACAGTAGTAATCCAGTAGTCACAGTGAGGGAGTAGGCCTATATCTTGACCAATTACTGATCATCAGAATTGGGCTGACAGTAGTCGGTATAATGTGAGCCAATTTAATTATCGCTGAATATACTCCCATGGATGTCCCCCGGTCTGCACTGCACACTAAGAACTGAAATCAATCAATGACCAGTTGTGGTTTGATAGTAGCCTACATAGCAATATCAACCAACAAGGATGGCAGAGCAGAGCGTTGGTATTATTCACTTAAAACAATGCTTCCTGTCTCACAGTACTGGACTGATGAGGTTGTAGTTTGACTTTGACCAAACAAAACAATATAGGAATTATGACATTGGTGGAAAACATTGGTTTAATCACTGTTCAGGTCACATTCAAATAGGCTCTTTAAAACCTGTCACCTATAAACACCTTTATCATAGATATTGGTCACTTTTCTCACTTCAAGAAACTACAAGCATTGCTTTTAGTTAATATACCTATGCTTATATTAAAAGATCCTTTATTTTTTAGTAGCTCACTTCAGTTTTGCATTGTTGCCTAAGGCAACTGCCATATTGTAACTCCCATATTTTACCTGGACAACATTATTGAGAGTTCTGTTCTGGTGCATATGCCATTATTGAAGATTGTGTTCATTTAAGGAGATTACCTACCCCTGCCAGCCATGTGTTTTATAGTTTCCTGATCTACCTCTCTGTCTACACCAGGGAAGGCTCAAGTAGAAAGTGAGTTATTAGCCTAGTGTAGCCTAGCTCCTCCCTCACTAAGCAGCATTTTATTACAGTTTATCATAGCATTAGTCTAACTATCTACACACTGAGGCCTGTTGTGTGTGTATTTTTTCTTTAGCATATTCCCCTCACAAGGACAACCATATCAGCCCGTCCAACTACCATAGCCAGCCCCATACCCCCGACACACCCGGACGCTACTCACCCATCCCCAAGAGCATATTGGGAGACGACGAGATCACAAGGTAAGCTGTGTGATAATGAACACACGCCATTTGACCACTTTTACAAAGGGTTTCAAATCAAATGTTTTTTATAACATGTGCCGAATATAACAGGTGTAGGTAGACCTTACAGTGATATGTTTACTTACGAGCCCCTAACCAACAATGCAGTTTAAAAAATGTGGATAGGAATAAGAAATAAAAGTAAGAAGTAATTAAAGAGCAGCAGTAAAATAACATTAGCGAGACCAAATACATGGGAGTTTTGGTACAGAGTCAATGTGTGGGGGGCACAGGTTAGTTGAGATAATGCAGAATGTACATGAAGGTAGAGTTATTAAAGTGACTATGGATAGTTGATAACAACAGAGAGTAGCAGCGGTGTAAAAGGGGGGGGGCAATGCAAATAGTCTGGATAACCTTTTGAGTAGGTGTTCAGGAGTCTTATGGCTTGGGAGGGAAGAAGCTGTTTTAGAAGCCTCTTGCACCTAGACTTGGTGCTCCGGTACGAACAGTCTATGACTAGGGTGGCTGGAGTCGGACAATTTTAAGGACCTTCCTCTGACACCGCTTGGTATACAGGTCCTGGATGGCAGAAAGCTTGGCCCCAGTGATGTACTGGGCCGGGCGCACTACCCTCTGTAGTGCCTTGCGGTTGGAGACCGAGCAGTTGCCATACCAGGCGGTGATGCAACCAGTCAGGGTGCTCTTGATGGTGCAGCTGTAGAACCTTTTGAGGTTCTACACCTTTTGAGGATCTGAGGACCCATGCCAAATCTTTTCAGTCTCACGGCTTAGTTTTTGCTCTGCAATGCACTGTCAACTGTGGGACCTTGCATAGATAGGCGTGTGCCTTTCCAAATCATGTCCAATCAATTGAATTTACCACAGGTGGACTCCAAATATGTTGTAAAAACATCTCAAGGATGATCAATAGAAACAAGCTCAATTTTGAGTCTCATAGCAAAGGGACTGAATACTTACGTAAATAAGGTACCTGTTTTTTATATTTAATACATTTGCATTTGGGGAAACAAATAATTTAACATTTTAGAAAAAGGGTGTAACATAACAAAATGGGGAAAAAGGAAGGGGGCTGAATACTTTCCAAATGCACTGCCTCTAAGGTGCTGGGTTGAGTAACCGGGTGATAGTCAGCTAATGACAGTGACTGAGTTCAGGTCAGGGTACTGGGCAGAGGCCGGCTAGTGATGGCTATTTAACAGTCTGATGGCCTTGAGATAGAAGCTGTTTTTCAGCCTTACGGTCCCAGCTGTGATGCAGCTGTACTGACCTCGCCTTCTGGATGATAGCGGGGTGAGCAGGCCGTGGCTCAGCTGGTTGATGAGCTTTTTGACCATTCTGTGACATTGGGTGCTGTAGATATCCTTGAGTGCAGTCAGGGTACCCTCTCGAGAGTTGTGCAGTTGCGGGCAGTGCAATACCATACCAGGCGTTGATACATCCCAACAGGATGCTCTCAATTTTGCAATTGTAAAAGTTTTTGAGGGTCTTAGGAGCCAAGCCAAATTTCTTCATCCCTCTGAGGTTGAGGAGGCGCTGTTGCACCTTCTTCACCACACTGTCTGTGTGGAGTGGACCATTTCAGATTGTCAGTGATGTGAATGCGCTCTGGAATATTGTCGGGCTCCGCAGCCTTGCAGGTGTTGACCTGATTAAAGACCTTTTTCACGTTGGCCTCGGAGAGCAAGATCACCCAATCCTCTGGGTTGGTAACCGCCCTCACACCCCGCACGATGTTGTCAAAGCTTGCATAAAATGAATTGAGTTTGTCTGGTAGAGAGGCATTGTTGGGCAGATCACGGTTGGGTATGCTTGCTTGTGGGTAGAATAACAGTGGTCTAAGACTTTATCGCCTCTGGACTGGTGCACTTCACAAAGTAGATGGCATCATGAGGAACGCAAATTATGTGGATATATTGAAGCAACATCTCAAGACGTCAGTCAGGAAGTTAAAGCTTGCAAATGGGTCTTCCAAATGGCCAATGACCTCAAGCATACTTCCAAAGTTGTGAAGTAAAATGGCTTAATGGCTTAAGGACAACAAAGTCAAAGTATTGGAGTGGCCATCACAAAGCCCTGACCTCAATCCTATAGAACATTTGTGGGCTGAACTGAAAAAGCGTGTGCGAGCATGGAGGCCTACACACCTGACTCAGTTACTCAGCTCTGTGAGGAGGGATGGCCCAACATTCACCCAACTTATTGTGGGAAGCTTGTGGAAGGTTACTTGAAACGTTTAACCCAAGTTAAACAATGCTACCAAATACTAATTGAGTGTATGTAAACATCTGACCCACTGGGAATGTGATGAAAGAAATAAAAGCTGAAATAAATCATTCTCTCTACTATTATTCTGACATTTCACATTATTAAAATAAAGTGGTGATCCTAACTGACCTAAGACAGGTAATTTTTACTAGGATTAAATGCCAGGAATTGTGAAAAACTGAGTAAATGTATTTGGCTAAGGTGTATGTAAACTTCTGACTTCAACTGTATTTACTCAGGGGTGTGATAAATTAGATATTTCTGTATTTCATTTTCAATAAATTAGCAAAAATGTTTCAAAACATGTTTCACATTGTCGCTATGGGGTTGTGTGTGTAGATGGGTGAAAAAAAATATTTGGAACAACAAAATGTAACATCAATCAAGGGGTATGAATACTTTCTGAAGGCACTGTATCTCCTCCTCATCTTTCGACTACTCCTCCTCCAGCCATCCCTTTCTCTGTCAGTCTCCAGCTATCTACCCCTTCTTTCCCTCACTCTCCCACTCTTGTTCTCTCTCTCTCTCTCTGTCTCTGCTAACTCTCTCCCTCTCTATGCCCCCTCTCTCCCTGTCTCTATCTCTGCCCTCTCCCTCTCTCCCCTATCTCTCTGTATCTCTCTGCCCTCTCTCTCTTGCTCTGTCTGCTGCTGGAATTGGCAGATAAAGTTATGAAAGATGAATGGTGTTGAAGCTAGTGGGAGACCAGCTGTGTGACTCCTAGGGAGATACGTCTGGGGGGCAGGGAGGTGAGCCAGACAAGCTCTGGTCACCTTGGGCGGCTTTCTCCTGCCACAGCAGAGAGACATACAGTGCTGCCATAAGTAGGAACAGATTGCAGGCCACAGCAGGGACCACAGCAGTCCATTTCTCTGTCTCTCAGCCTCAAACACATCCATTGGACCTTACAGACAGAGGCAGACACTAAATATGATTTATATATTGTCTACACACACACACACGCACGCACGCACGCACGCACACACACACACACACACACACACACACACACACACACACACACACACACACACACACACACACACACACACACACACACACACACACAGGCAGGCAGACACACACACACTGCTGTGTGCTGCCAATTGTCTTGTCACTCTGCTTAGCTCCCTCTCCAAGCTCGCTGTTGCCGTGAGCAATGAAATGAGAAAGAGAGGCAGAATGTTTGCCCAAGTGAGAAAGAAAACAGAGAAAGAGTGGCAGAGAGAGAGGGAGAGAGAGCATTAAGATCATAATGGTAGAGGTCATGTAAAAAAAGCTTGTTCAGTAAAATTGTACAAATTTCTCCTTGTAATAATGCCTGGTTTTGCCCTATGAGTCCTAACATCTCTAATACAAACAATAGGCCAGTGATCACTAATATCCAGGGAGAAAACACCACGAGCCACACATTTCTCTGGAGTATTTGTAAACATAAGGTAAATTCTTGTTGATTTAGTATAATCCCTCAGATTTGGATGTGTGGGTTTAGTAATCAACTGAGTTAGGTTTAGGTTATTACAAAAATCCTTTAAACAGTCTGTCTTGGGTTCCCCAGGACAGGTTAAAGTCACCTACGACCACCACCCGCCTATCCTAACCCATCCCAGAAGTAGAAAAGGAAGCTATTAAATCAGTTAACAAACATTTCTTAGTGGAGGAATGGCAGTAGACTTCCAGAACAGTTACTTTAGAATTATAACCTAGTTGATGACTTAAAGCTATAAATTCAAATAGTTTAGGACTGGACAAAGCCCTTAAAAGAGACACAGAAAGGTTACTTTTTGTATAGTGTTTTTGTATAGTGTTGTTGAAATCAGCCCTGAAAACCACCAATAGTAAACTCAGAATCCACAATTTTCTAAGATAACCATGTTTCTGATCAAAATTTAAATATCTGGATCTGCCTGAGAAGCCCAGATCTTGATGTAGCCCATTTTTGTCCAAAGGCTGTGAACATTTAGGTGCATGAATTTCAAACCTTGTCAGGCTTCAAAATGACCTGGTGTCAATAAAAGCCGGATCATTACCTATCAACCTATTATTGATACCAAAGGCTGCTTAGCAAGGGAAATTAAATTGTCAAAATGTACCCCAATCTGCCCTACATATTGTTTATCTATCACTGTTTTCTGGGGGCGTTGAGATTTAATAATAGTAGGGGTTACCTGAGACAGCAGCGGCTTCACGTTACAATACAAATGAGTACAAATGCTAATGGGGGTACCCTCCGTTCTAGCCATAGCAGGGCTAGTAAAAGAGCATAAGAGTCCATTTCTCAGAGCTAACCTGGTAGTGATTAGATAGTGTCCACACGCCAAAGTGATTTGGGTGAATTCCATCATCCCTGAAAAGTGTTTTCTGTTTGCAAATGGTATCAAAATTGTCGATACAAGTAATGCCTGCAGATCGACAGACTTTCAGCCAGTCATGGAGCGCTAGCAGTCTACTGAATAAGCCACTTCTATGACCCAGTGGAGGAAGAGGGCCAGAGATGAACGGACACTTCTTTAAGTCTTTCATCTTGTGAACAAGGTCTATCAAATATTTTTAAGCTGCTCCGATCTGGCCAACTTAATGTCATCCAACCCCACATTAACTATGACGCGCAGCTTCGTGAAGCAACCTGGTGATATCCAGATCTTAGCCCCAGGTACAGTCTTTGCCCCAGGTACAGATGTGTGACTCACCATCAAACTCAACACAATCGCCGGAATGATCCGGCCTCTGTCGTGGCTCCAATCAGATTGCTAGGCCAGAGCCACAGATCTCACCTGAGAATAGGGCTGAGACACAGGCTGCGTGCAGGCCGCAACAGCCAACAGCTCTGATCCAGAGAGCACGGCCTAGGGGAGGGGAGGGGAGGGGAGGGGAGGGAGGGGAGGGGAGGGGGGGGGGCGCGGTGGTCCAGGCCTTGCCCAGGCAGTTGCTTGACTAGGACAGGGAGAGGTAGCTGGATGGGTATCCACAGCCATGGAGGGAACATCTAAGTCCCCGGCAGAAGAAAGCGGGGATGGGCTCAAAGAGATTTGAGAGTCTTAAATCCGGACAGAGGGGAAGAAGGCAGGCGCGCCTCGAACGATTCTTCTCCTTCTTTCTGGTTCCAATACGCATCCATTCACGCTCACCTGGAGTCGAACAATGCACAGCCATTTTCTGGTTCAAGCTAGTATAGGGGTGCAATGGTGGAAATGTATGATCGTCGAGGAAGGTCCCATTATGATTCTCTTGGATGTTTTGATAGGAAACATTTCAAGATGGCAATAGTCTCCAAGAATCTTTATTCCATTCAAGGTGCTCGGTCAAATGTTTTACTTCTTCATGAAGAATAATAATCATTTCTTTAGCTGCATTAAGTTCAATACATTTTTCACAAATAAAGTTTCCATTGGACCTTTCCCCGTGATAACTACGAGCATGTCTCAGATTAAATTTGTTTTCACTGCTGAATGCCGACAGTGCAAGGAAACAAACATTTCCTGTTTCTGCCATCGTGAATCAATGAATGGGATGACGCTATAGCACAAAATCATTTTGTTGAAATATTTCAGTTTTGTTGAAATATATGACTTCTATCTCATTACTTCAGTGATGTGAGAAACGTTGTTGTTTGACGAGCAGGTGTCCACATACAAAGGTATGCTTGGCTTCAGCAAGGGAGTTTTTTAGGATCAAATTTAACTGAATAGGCACAGGCAAAATCCTAGAGGAAATCCTGGTTCAGTCTGCTTTCCAATAGACAATGGGAGACAAATTCACCTTTCAGCAGGACAATAGCCTAAAACACAAGGCCAAATATACACTGGAGTTGCGTACTAAGACGACATTGAGTGTTCGTAATGTCAAATGGACTCTGGATAGTGAAGTAATGATGGTGAATATAAAGACGCAGCATAGCAGTGTCCTCTGCTGTCTATGTATATGCTGCCTTTCTGAGGAAATAATGGACCAGGGGTACTCATTTGAGAAGGTCCAGTCATACAACTTTCCTAGGTGGCAATAGACCGGATGTATATTGTCATGTATCGGTGTTGTTAGAAAATCCCAACCTCGCAACCCATGTGACCCCATACTGAAATTGTTCACACACCTCTTGTTGGTAGTTGTAAAGATCATTTCCTGCAATTGTACACATTATACCATGGAGCGAAAGGAAAATTTTGCCCGTTTTAAAAACAAATTTCCTGAAATTCTACACATTTTCCATGTCTTGTGTGTGTTCATATGATACCAGGAGTCGAATGCCGACTGAGTTCCCCCCCAAAAAAGTGGGACCCGCAGTCCGTATTGACCACGTTCTGGGTCCGGATATTGGTCCGCCTTTTGAGAATGGCTGTAACAGACCAGACATACGTGTAATGTTCGCAATCACCACTAGAGGGAATGCTACATCCAAAAATAGGACTGGAGTAACTAAACTTCACCTTTTGGGTCTGGGCTTCGACTTTGTGTGTGTATCAGTTTGTAACAGGGTGTACCGTATGTAACATAGGTATGTGTGTTCTGATTTAATGGGTTGTACTTGTACTACACTGTGGCTGTATGGTACCAACCTCTAACAATGCGTGTGTCTAGTGGTTAGAGCTTTGGGCCAGTAACTGAAAGGTTGCTGGATCGAATCCCAGAGCTGAAAATGTAAAAATCTGTCATTCTGCCCCTGAGCAAGGCAGTTAACCCACTGTTCCCCGGGTGCTGTGGATGTTGATTATGGCAGCCCCCTGCACCACGCTGCTTCAGAGGGGTTGGGTTAAAATGCAGAAGACACATTTCAGTTGAAGGCATTCAGTTGTACAACTGACTAGGTATCCCCCTCTCCCTTATATTTGTGTGTGTGTTTCAGGGAGCGCAGGAAGGTGATGCTATACCGTGGCTCTACAGGCCTGGGTTTTAACATAGTAGGAGGAGAGGATGGAGAGGGAATCTTTATTTCCTTTATCCTGGCTGGTGGACCTGCTGACCTCTGTGGAGAGCTCCGGAAAGGAGACCGCATCATCTCAGTAAGAACACACACACACACGGAAACGTGATAGTCTCTTATTGATTTCTTGCGATTTATGAGTATTATTGATGAGGTTAAATTGACTGTAGATCTCCATTGACATGTCTTGGTCATTTGCTGTTCATTGATCAAACTGTGTGTGTGCAGGTAAACGGGGTTGAGCTCCACAGTGCAACCCATGAGCAGGCAGCTGCTGCTCTGAAGAACGCTGGACAGACGGTCAACATCGTAGCCCAGTACAGGCCAGAGGGTGAGAAATACTAATACTCTTACAGTACATTTTTTTGCCTGAGATCAAACTAAGACAGAAATTGACAAGAGGAGATATTTACAGATTGATTAAGAGGGAGACCGAATGACAAAATAGAAGCGAGTGAGAGCCCACTCATGGAGCCTGATGTGAGTGTGATCTGTGATGTGAGTTTGCTGTCCCCCATGGTAACTGTCAGAGTTAAAAAGGTCACAGCTCTGGTAAACAGGTTACACACACTGATTGGGTTATCTACTCTGATGTCATGGCAACAGGACCCTCATGGCAACAGGACCCTGTTGGGGAAAGAGGTGAGAGTGGGCCTCCCTGGCAGGAGTGAAAGCCATAACACACACACTCACCTCACTCAGTGTCATGAGGCTGTGTAATTCCAGGGTTTTTCTTTATTTTTACTATTTTCTACATTGTAGAATAATAGTGAAGACGTCAAAACTATGAAATAACACATGGAATCATGTAGTAGCCAAAATAGTATTAACTATTTAAAATATATTTTATATTTGAGATTGTTTGAAGTAGCCACCCTTTGCCTTAATGACAGCGTTGCACACTCTTGGCATCCTCTCAACCAGCTTCATGGGGTAGTCACCTGGAATGCATTTCAATTAACAGGTGTGCCTTGTTAAAAGTTCATTTGTGGAATTTCTTTCCTTCTTAATGAGTTTGAGCAAATCAGTTGTGTTGTGACAAGGTAGGGGAGGTATACAGAAGATTGCCTTATTTGGTAAAAGACAAAGTCCAACAACAGCTCAAATAAGCAAAGAGAAATGACAGTCCATCATTACTTTAAGACATGAAGATCAGTATCAATATGGAAAATGTCAAGAACTTTGAACATTTCTTCAAGTGCAGTCGCAAAAACCATCAAGTGCTATAATGAAACTGGCTCTCATGAGGACCGCAACGAGAAAGGAAGACCCAGAGTTACTTCTGCTGCAGAGGATAAGTTTATTAGAGTTAATTAGAGCCTCAGAAATTGCAGCCCATATAAATGCTTCAGAGTTCACGTAACAGACACATCTCAACATCAATTGTTCAGAGGAGACTGCGTGAATCAGACATTCATGGTCAAATTGCCGCAAAGAAACCATTACTAAAGGACACCAATAAGAAGAGACTTGCTTGGGCCAAGAAACACGAGCAATGGACATTAGTCCAAATGTGAGATTTTTGGTTCCAACCTCCGTGTCTTTGTGACATGCAAAGTAGGTGAACGGATGATCTCTGTATAGTTCCCTACGTGACGAATGGAGGAGGGGATGTGGGGGTGCTTTGCTGGTGACACTGTATGATTTATTTAGAATTCAAGGCACACTTAACCAGCATAGCTACCACAGCATTACGCCATCCCATCTGGTTTGCGCTTAGTGGAACTACCATTTGTTTTTCAACAGGACAATGATCCAACACACCTCCAGGCTGTGTAAGGGCTATTTGACCAAGAAGGAGAGTGATGGAGTGCTGCATCAGATGACCTGGCCTCAATCTTATTGAGCTGGTTTGGGATGAGTTGGACCACAGAGTGAAGGGATTTAAAAAAAAAAATTATCAGCCAACAAGTGCTTAGCATCTGTTGGAAAAACATTCCAGGTGAAGCTGCTTGATATTTTCTTTTTAAACTAGGCATGTCAGGTAAGAACACATTATTTACAATGATAGCCTAGGAACAGTGGGTTAACTCATGGGCAGAATGACAGATTTGTATTTGTCAGCTCGGGGATTCCATCTAGCAACCTTTCAGTTGCTAGCCCAACGCTGTAACCACTCGGCTACCTGCCACCCCATTGATACAATGCCAAGAGTGTGCAAAGGTTTGCTAATTTGGACAAACTAAAATATATTTTGATTTGTTTAACACTTTTTTGCTTGCTACATGATTTCATGTGTGTTTTTTCAGGGGGGGGGGGGGGGGTTTCTCCAAAAAACCCTTGAATGAGTAGGTGTGTTCAAGCTTTTGACTAATACTGTACCTGAAAGTAAAGGCGTTCATCTCAGTCCAACTACAGGACTATCACATTTCAGGAGAAGACCCAGATGCAGATTGTGTCGAAGTCACAAAAGCGTTGGAGTAGCAAAACAAAACGTCAGGCTGTCTCGGGGTCAGGGCAGGCAGAGATCAATAATCCAGAGTGGTGTGACAAGGTACAGAACGGCAGGCAGGCTCAGGGCCGGCAGAATGGCCAAAACCAGGAAACCAGAAACTAGAAAGCGACAGGCGCAAGGGGAAAATCCACTGGTAGGCTTGACAAACAAAACAAACTGGCAACAGACGAACAGAGAACACAGGTATAAATACACTGGGGAAGATGGGCGACACCTGGAGGGGGGTGGAGATGAGCACAAAGACAGTTGAAACAGATCAGTGTGCGACAAGGACAACACTCTCCCTAACAAGGGCTTCTGTGCTGCCTGCCACTGACATGAAAGTTCTTTCTCACTTCACTACGATTGGGTTACAGATTGGACACTGCAAGGCATGCTGATATTCCATTTGTCTACGGTACCTCAGCTCAGGTCATGTCTCTCACCTCTGTGGGTGTTCTGTTTGCTCTACATATCATTACCCTTTACTGTTTTTGGTCTGTCCACACTTGTTTCGGGCCCTCCAAAGGTAGAGGAGTTTTAAAGGGGTTCAGTGATTGTCAGATCTGGCCCTGACCAGAGGTTCAACCTTGATCAGGCCTCATTAAATCACCATTACCACTATTACCCTATTTACCACTATTCTCTCTCTCTCTCTCTCTCTCTCTGTGAGTATGGCCCTTATCCTCATCGTGCACTGTTGAGGGGCTGTAGAGTATCCTGCTGGCTGTGTGGCTGGCTGTAGCCCCCCTTGCTGTAGGTTAAGGGTACTGAGGTGTAGTTAGTTAGTTATTTGCACATAGAGGAGTTAGTAAGTAGATAAGAGGCTTTCAACTAAATACTTCAACAGTAAAGAGTGTAGGGAGCTTGGCACTATAATGTGTCAAAGATTCTGGGACTGAATGGGGAGTTGTAAGTACAGCTTGATCCCAATCCCGTTTCAGTTTCTAACGCCCATTTCTCGGCAGCTGAAAACCACGAAGGAAGAAAAGCCACACGGTGAGTGAGAAAACCAACCAGACAACAGAGCAGAGCAGGGAGTGTGTTAGCAGTGATGTGATCTATGATGAATGGTGGAGATTGTTTGTTTGATCATGGCAAACGAGACACAAATGTATGCATTTTGTGCATGGTGAGCTGCCATTTTGGAACTATACAGGAGTGAGGGGTTGGGGGATTGTGTGTGTGTGTGTGTGTGTGTGTGTGTGTGTGTGTGTGTGTGTGTGTGTGTGTGTGTGTGTATTTTTGACAACTTTTACTTTTACCTCCCTACATTCTTAACGAAAATATTGTACTTTTAACTTCAAACATTTTCCCCGAATGCTTAGCAGGACAAGCACATATCAAGAGAACACATGGTCATCCCTACTGCCTCTGGCCTGGTGGACTCACTAAACACAAATGCATCTTAAATAATGAGTGTGGGAGTGTGCCCCTGGCTGTTCATACATTTAAAAAAACAAGAACATGGTACTGTCTGCTTTGCTTAATATAAGGAATTTTCAATTACATTTACTTTTGATACTTAAGTATATTTAATACCAAATACTGTACTTTTAGACTTTTATTCAAGTAGTATTTTACTGGCTTCTTTCTATTAATGTAACGACGTTCTTCTTTTGTCGCAAGAAAGTCGGACCGAAATGCAGCGTGTTGGTTACTCATGTTTATTAGTGAAACAAACAACGGAACTATACATGAAATAACTAATAAATACAAAACAACAAAACTGAACGTGAAACCTATTACAGCCTATCCGGTGAACACTACACAGACAGGAACAATCACCCACGAAATACAAAGCGAAACCCAGGCTACCTAAATACGGTTCCCAATCAGAGACAACGAGAATCACCTGACTCTGATTGAGAACCGCCTCAGGCAGCCAAACCTATGTAACACACACCCCTAATCAGCTACAATCCCAATAACCAAAAAAACCCACCAAGAAAACAACAAACAATAAACCCATGTCACACCCTGGCCTGATCAACTAATTAACTAAAACACAAAATACTAAGACCAAGGCGTGACAATTAAGGTATCTATACCGTTAATTAAGTATGACTTTTGGGTACGTTTTCCACATCTGAGATCAGGACATGTGTGGGTTTATTTATTTTATATATTGTTTTATTTGGACCCCCAATAGATCTAGCAGAGGCAGCAGCTACTCTTCTTGGGTCCACAAAAAAACACAAAACATGACAATCAATTAAACATTGATACACTGATAGACAAGGACAGTCACACAAAATTTTTAAAAACACAACGACATACAAACAATCCCAAGAAATTATACAAACAGAAAAAAACAAAAATATTGTGTTTTAGAGTTGTCTGTGTGTTCATGTGTTTGTCCCCTCACAGTACCTGCCATTCCATGAGTTGTTAGGTCAGTTTTTGAAAGGTAATTTTGCTGTTTGCTTGAGTACTTGGAGATGGACAGAAGTTCATGCGGTTATGGCTCTGTGTAAAACTGTGTTGCTGTGAATTTGTTTTAGACTTGGGGACTGTGAAGAGGCCACTGGTGGTATGTCTTGTGGGGAATGGATGGGTGTCTGAGCTGAATGTTATTTTATTATGCAGACAATATGGATTTTTCATCGCAGTAATATTTCTCATAAAAACTAGAAGGGAAGCAGTTAATCTCTCATCAACCCTCAACCAGGAAAGACCAGCTTGCTTGTTAGTTCTGTATGTGCAGTTAAGGGCAAGGCGTGCTGCTCTTTTGTAAGGCATCTGCAGCTTTACTAGGTTTTTCTTTGCTGCACTTGACCATATTACCCAAGATGGGACAAGACCAGAGCCTGAACAACTAGTACAGTTGATTTTTGTATCAAAAACAAAGAACATATTTTTTTATAACAGATGCAACATCTTCACAACAACTTTGTCAATACTTACCCATGATAGTTTACCATCCAATGTTATACCTGGGAGTTTAGCTTCCTGAACTTGCTAAGTGGTCACACCCTTTATGCACAACTCCAGTTGAGGTTTAGGTCTTGAAGAATATTTTGAACCAAATACAATGCTTTTAGTTTTAAATGTATTTAAGACCCTTTTGTTATTAATCACCCATTCTGATTCTGATTGTAACTCCTTATTTAGAATTTCAGTGAGCTCACCGCACTGTACATATATGATCCTTCTGTTCACCTGATTTAGAATTCCTCACAATCAAATGTAGACCGCATTATCTACCAAGAGAATTCTCTTCGATTATAATCACAGCCGTATATATTCCCCCCCAAGCAGACACATCGATGGCTCTGAACGAACTTTATTTGACTCTTTGCAAACTGTAATCCATACATCCTGAGGCTGCATTCATTGTTGCTGGGGATTTTAACAAGGCTAATCTGAAAACAAGACTCCCTAAAATGTATCAGCATATCGATTGCGCCACCAGGGCTGGCAAAACCTTGGATCTTATTCTAACTTCCGCGATGCATATAAGGCCCTGCCCCGCCCCCCTTTCGGAAAATCAAATGTTATTTGTCACATACACATGGTTAGCATATGTTAATGCGAGTGTAGCGAAATGCTTGTGCTTCCAGTTCCGACAATGCAGTAATAAACAACAAGTAATCTAACTAACAATTCCAAAACTAATTTCTTATACACAGTGTAAGGGGATAAAGAATATGTACATAAAGATATGAATGAGTGATGGTGCAGAGCAGCATAGGCAAGATACAGTAGATGGTATCGAGTACAGTATATACATATGAGATGAGTATGTAAGCAAAGTGGCATAGTTAAAGTGGCTAGTGATACATGTATTACATAAGGATGCAGTAGATGATAGAGTACAGTATATACGTATACATATGAGATGAATAATGTAGGGTATGTAAACATTATATTAGGTAGCATTGTTTAAAGTGGCTAGTGATGTATTTTACATCCATTCCCATCAATTCCCATTATTGAAGTGGCTGGAGTTGAGTCAGTGTGTTGGCAGCAGCCACTCAATGTTAGTGGTTGCTGTTTAACAGTCTGATGGCCTTGAGATAGAAGCTGTTTTTCAGTCTCTCGGTCCCAGCTTTGATGCACCTGTACTGACCTCGCCTTCTGGATGATAGCGGGGTGAACAGGCAGTGGCTCGGGTGGGTGTTGTCCTTGATGATCTTTGTGGCCTTCCTGTAACATCGGGTGGTGTAGGTCCTGGAGGTCAGGTAGTTTGCCCCCGGTGATACGTTGTGCAGACCTCACTACCCTCTGGAGAGCCTTACGGTTGTGGGCGGAGCAGTTGCCGTACCAGGCGGTGATACAGCCCGCCAGGATGCTCTCGATTGTGCATCTGTAGAAGTTTGTCAGTGCTTTTGGTGACAAGCCAAATTTTTTCAGCCTCCTGAGGTTGAAGAGGCGCTGCTGCGCCTTCTTCACGATGCTGTCTGTGTGAGTGGACCAATTCAGTTTGTCTCTGATGTGTATGCCGAGGAACTTAAATTATTACCCTCTCCACTACTGTTCCATCGATGTGGATAGGGGGTTGTTCCCTCTGCTGTTTCCTGAAGTCCACAATCATCTCCTTAGTTTTGTTGACGTTGAGTGTGAGGTTATTGTCCTGACACCACACTCCGAGGGCCCTCACCTCCTCCCTGAAGGCCATCTCGTCGTTGTTGGTAATCAAGCCTACCACTGTTGTGTCGTCCGCAAACTTGATGATTGAGTTGGAGGCGTGCGTTGCCGCGCAGTCATGGGTGAACAGGGAGTATAGGAGAGGGCTCAGAACGCACCCTTGTGGGGCCCCAGTGTTGAGGATCAGCGGGGTGGAGATGTTGTTGCCTACCCTCACCACCTGGGGGCGGCCCGTCAGGAAGTCCAGTACCCAGTTGCACAGGGCGGGGTCGAGACCCAGGGTCTCGAGCTTGATGACGAGCTTGGAGGGTACTATAGTGTTAAATGCCGAGCTGTAGTCGATGAACAGCATTCTCACATAGGTATTCCTCTTGTCCAGATGGGTTAGGGCAGTGTGCAGTGTGGTTGAGATTGCGTCGTCTGTGGACCTATTTGGGCGGTAA
>NC_088226.1:29780726-29801227 GCF_036934945.1 Oncorhynchus masou masou | reverse complement strand
TATTCCGGGACTAAGACAATAGCATTGATGAGCTAACCACCTCCGTTACCGGCTTCAATAGGAAATGCATCGACGACATTGTCACCACAGTGAAGGTTCGCTGCTTCCCCAATCAAAAGCCTTGGATTCAGATGGTTTGTTATGAGACTCAAAATTGAGCTCAGGTGCGTCCTGTTTCCATTGATCATACTTAAGATGTTTCTACAACATGATTAGAGTCCACCTGTGGTAAATTCAATTGATTGGACATGATTTGGAAAGGCACATACCTGTCTATATAAGGTCCCACAGTTGACAGTGTATGTCAGAGCAAAAAAACAAGCCATGAGGTTGAAGGAATTGTCAGTAGAGCTCCGAGACAGGATTATGTCAAAGCACAGATCTGGGGGAGGGTACAAAAACATTTCTTCAGCATTGAAGGTACCCAAGAACACAGTGGCCTCCATCATTCTTAAATGGAATAAGTTTGGAACCACCAAGATTCGAGACATCGGAGGAGGGGGGCCTTACTCAGGGATTTGACCAAGAACCCGATGGTCACTCTGACAGAGCTCCAGAGATCCTCTGTGGAGATAGGAGAACCTTCCAGAAGGACAACCATCTCTGCAGCACTCCACCAATCAGGCCTTCATGGTAGAGTGGCCAGACGGAAGTTCTTCTCATTAAAAGGCACTTTGATTTTGCCAAAAGGCACCTAAAGGACTCAGACCATGAGAAAAAGATTATCGTGTCTGATAAAACCAACATTGAACTCTTTGGCCTGAATGGCAAGTGTCACATCTGGAGGAAACCTGGCACCATCCCTACGGGGAAGCATGGTGGTGGAAGCATCATGCTGTGGGGATGTTTTTAAGCAGTAGGGAATGGGAGACTAGTCAGGGTTGAGGGAAAGATGAACAGAGCAAAGTATAGAGAGATGCTTGATGAAAATCTGCTCTAGTGCACTCAGGACCTCAAACTGGGGTTGAAGGTTCACCTTCCAACAGGACATCAACCCTAAGCACACAGCCAAGACAACGCAGGAGTGGCTTCGGGACAAGTCACTTAATGTCCTTGAGTGGCCCAGCCAGAGCCCAGACTTGAACCCAATAAAACATCTCTGGAGAAACTCGAAAATAGCTGTGCAGCCAACCTGACAGGTGTACCAAGCTTATAGCCATACCAACTGTATGAACATCAACCATCAGACCGGACCTGCAACTGCCAATTGAGCATAGCCTGTTTGAGTTGTAGACTCCATGTGACTTTAAAAATGTAAAGATTGTGTAGGACTTGGGTTGATGTATATGGACAGCAGGAGCCTACTTCCTAAATAAGATTACATACCCTAAGGGAACATTTTGACAATCACCGTATGGTTAGTGAGAAAGTCCCTATTGGAACTGTACGGTCCCTTACTAGACGTCCGAAAACATTTTAAAAATTCGGGGACGGCGTCAGGCCGAGCGGCAGGGCCAGACCTACCGGGAAGTCATCAAATGAACTTTGTCGGACATTCGGTTTTCGTTTCATAAAATAAACAAATTTTGGCCCATTTTTCCGCTATGCCGGAAGATCCCACAAGAGGGCATAAGCAATCATATTGCTATTGGACAAAACATCCCGAATCACGACGTGCCATATCTCGAAAACTGAAAATATTTCGAAGCCGAAACTTGGTGAGCGTAGGTTTGGCATAATGGGAAGATGGCCCCGAACAAGATGGCGTCTAGGCCTCAACGGTTTTTGAGTTATGGCCATATTTCTGGGATTAAAGGTCCAAAATGAAAATAGAGAAAAGATTTTTTCACTTCACGTCAAAGTCAAGGAGCCTCCGGTGTCAATAAAAAAAAAATCAGCCATTTATCTATCGTCATTTAAGAGAAATCGTACGATGACCAGATCGTGATGTTCAGATATAGGTGTTGTTTTTTTTCAACGGTTACAGATCCAGTTGCAGGGTGTTCATACGAATATTTTTAAAACGTGCTGCGGAGCTCTGCGACATTTCTGTGATTTTCTATGATTTTCTGAAATAACACACACTCACTAAACCCTCCGTAAATAACTCAGTTCTTAACGTAAAGACTTAAAACTCAGGATTCTGTAAAGGCATACCCCAATGAGGATATGAGTTTATTTATAGCTTCCTGTGCCAACCGGAAGTGCCATAATTGGTGTCTCAGGGGCTGTTTGGAAGGGTTAAAAAAATCAGATCTGTCCAAAACTTCATATGTGTGATTAGACAACCCCCATGAACTGTAAATCAGTCATTTTTCCCAACAGATGTCAAAGAAAAGCTCTCACACACACACAGCAAGGATGGAGTGACAAAGCGTGGTGTTTAAAGACACAGAGAGCAGGCAATGGCATAAACATAATCCCAAGGCCGTGCCGAGTCCAACGAGGTGCCCCGCTTGACCGTAGCTCGCTCGGTCTGAGCGCAGCGACCATGAGAAAAATAGGCCCACAATGAAGCCTGCACCACAATGTCATTTGATTTTGGGTGACAGCGGCGGAACCGTTAGGTTTAGAAGGACAATTCAAACACAGGACTGTTCCTAAGGTCCTCCCGATCTGTGCAAGCCTATCCTTGACCGTGTGACATTAACCCTTCAAGGTTAAAAGAAGGTGTTTACATAAAAACAGTGTTCATTGACTTCTCTCCCCATAGGAATACATTGGCTGCTCCACTAAATACAACCTGGAGTCTTTATGGGTTATGAATGCTGTATGAACCTGTCTTTGGTACCAGTCCATCAGGCCACTATAAGGTCTACCTGTGTCGATTCTAAGCTTCCTGGACCAACCGGAAGTGGTTCAAATCGCCCTAAAAGTATATACCCATAACCTGCCTGCAGTTTGATAGACATAGTACATTCAACCCTGTGTAAATCAGTCAGTTTTCATGGTAAAGACTTAAAACTCAGGATTCTCTAATGGAATACCCCAATGAGGATGTATGTTGAGTTACAGCTTCCTGTGCCAACCGGAAGTGCCATAATTGGTGTCTCATGGGCTGTTCGGAGGGGTTAAAAATATCAGATCTTTCCAAAACTTCATATATATGATTAGGCAACCCCCATGAACTGTAAATCAGTCATTTTTCCCATAAAAATTCAAAGGAAAACTAAATCACACAGATACACAACTTGGATGGAGGGACGTATTATTGGGGTGCGTAGAGACTGACAGTGCCTCCAATAGTTAGCATTGAATGATATCAAATTGACTGATGGACAGTGACTTGCAGGTGACTCTTGTCCATTTGCAATATGTTTAAGCGGTGAGGTACCATCACCAAAAGCGACATTCTGAAATCAACCCTAACGAGCAATGGAGAGGTACCAGAATCACTGCCCAGCCATCCCGAGGTCATCGGGCCAGTCATTCCTGCATTCCTGCATGATTTTTATAACATGACAAATTGGTGATGGTGAATGCCCAGTTAACCATATGGCAAATGCACAGTGACTTTGAAAGAGTGAGAAAACATTACCAAATGGACATTCTGAAATCAACCCTACTGAGCGATGGAGAGGTACCAGAATCACTGCCGAGCCATCCCGAGTTCATCGGGCCAGTCAATTTGGCATTCCTGCACGAATTTTCAGTGACTTTGCAAAAGTAAGGAACATTTGCAATATGTTTTAACAGTGAGGTACCATCACCAAAAGCGACATTCTGAAATCAACTCAAACGAGCGATGGAGAGGTACCAGAATCACTGCCGAGCCATCCCGAGTTCATCGGGCCAGTCAATTTGGCATTCCTGCACGAATTTTCAGTGACTTTGCAAAAGTAAGGAACATTTGCAATGTGTTTTAACAGTGAGGTACCATCACCAAAAGTGACATTCTGAAATCAACCCAAACGAGCGATGGAGAGGTACCAGAATCACTGCCCAGACATCCCGAGGTCATCGGGCCAGTCAATTTGGCATTCCTGCATGATTTTTATGGCATGACAAATTGGTGATGGTGACTGCCCAGTTAACCATATGGCAAAAGCACAGTGACTTTGAAAGAGTGTGAAAACATTACCAAATGGACATTCTGAAATCAACCCTAATGAGCGATGGAGAGGTACCAGAATCACTGCCGAGCCATCCCGAGTTCATCGGGCCAGTCAATTTGGCATTCCTGCACGAATTTTCAGTGACTTTGCAAAAGTAAGGAACATTTGCAATATGTTTTAACAGTGAGGTACCATCACCAAAAGCGACATTCTGAAATCAACTCAAACGAGCGATGGAGAGGTACCAGAATCACTGCCGAGCCATCCCGAGTTCATCGGGCCAGTCAATTTGGCATTCCTGCACGAATTTTCAGTGACTTTGCAAAAGTGAGACAACATTTGCAATATGTTTTAACAGTGAGGTACCATCACCAAAAGCGACATTCTGAAATCAACCCAAACGAGCGATGGAGAGGTACCAGAATCACTGCCCAGACATCCCGAGTTCATCGGGCCAGTCAATTTGGCATTCCTGCATGATTTTTATGGCATGACAAATTGGTGATGGTGAATGCCCAGTTAACCATATGGCAAATGCACAGTGACTTTGAAAGAGTGAGAAAAATCACCAAATGGACATTCTGGAATCAACCCTAACGAGCGATGGAGAGGTACCAGAATCACTGCCAAGCCATCCCGAGTTCATCGGGCCAGTCAATTTGGCATTCCTGCATGATTTTTATAGCATGACAAATTGGTGATGGTGAATGCCCAGTTAACCATATGGCAAATGCACAGTGACTTTGCAAAAGTGAGAAAACATAAACAAATGGACATGATGAAATCAACACCACGAGTGATTGAAAGGAACAACAATCACTGCCCGGCCATCCCGAGTTCATCAGGCCAGTCAATTTTGCATTTCTGAAGGATTTTTGAGCATGTCAAATTTCTTATGACATTTGGCCCCCACAAAACATATGCCTTATGCACAAGCAAAAAAAAAAAAACATTATGATAATAAAATATGACTAAAGTATGTTGATACAGTTCTTATACGTATTCGAAAAACGGTCCAGAAAGCACTTTTTTAGGAGTGTGTGAAGTTTTTTATGAAATTTAATAATTTTTGACTTTTGACTTCTGACTTCCTATGAAATCATATTGCAGATGGACAAAACACATGCAATAATGCGCAAGTAAAAAAAAAAAAATTATGATAATAAAATATGACTAAAGTATGTTGATACAGTTCTTATACGTGTGTAACTGACACAAAATTCGAAAAAATTTCGAAAAACGGTCCAGAAAGCACTTTTTTAGGGGTGTGTGAAGTTTTTTATGAAATTTAATAATTTTTGACTTTTGACTTCTGACTTCCTATGAAATCATATTGCAGATGGACAAAACACATGCAATAATGCGCAAGTAAAAAAATTTAAAAAATTATGATAATAAAATTGGACAAAAGTATTTTCATACAGTTCTCATACATGTGTAATTGACAAAAAAAGCGAAAGAATTTCGAAAAACGGTCCAGAAAGCACTTTTTTAAGGGGTGATAAGTTTTTGACAAAAAATCCATTTTTTCAAAATTTGGCTTTTGGATGTTGACTTGGAGTCCAATATCAATATGAAAAACCATGGTGGAGCGCACACGCCACCTGTTGGATTTTTGAAGTGTTACAACTGGCAATAGCCATATGGCATTTGAAGTAAACTTTGCATGAATCAACGCCGCTTTGGGTGGTATTGGCCAATGTGTACATGGTTTGTCCTATGCCAATAATTTGCCATTCATTTTTGTCCACTACGGGGGTGAATTCCCTTACATCAAGATATGGGCTATGCAGACATATGGGCATGCTGGTATTGACTGAAACTTGTATCGCTGCGGACATTCTGGACTTACTGAAATCCATTTCCCTTGCCCAAAAATGTGAGCTACTGTCATTAAGCCTTTGTCGGGTGAAAAATGTATCCATAACTGTTATAGGGGTCCCGTCGTCCCTCGGCTAACCTTTGTGAACTCGAGGAGTTACCTAGTTCAACTGGTGTCAAGACAGTGACCATTTCCCAATTGTTTATGTGAGAGATGTGAGAATACAAAACTAAGACTTGTGTCATCACAAAGAGGACCTCAAAAAGTTTCAGTGAACAGGCTTTTTTCCATCATCTTTATATGATTGACCTTGATTGTATTTCAGCTATCCCTGAACCTAATTTAGCTTTGATCCTTTTAATTTAGCTTTGACTGTTTTAAGTTCCACGTGTTTCGGGCATTTGTTTGGGTTGGCGTCGTTTCACCGTTGTGGTGCAAATAAAGTAGCACTAGCCTGAACTCTCTGCTTCCTGCGCCTGACTTCTTCCTCCACTACACCCTGGGCGTTACAGAATACCGCACCATTAATTAAAGAATGGAGTCAGCGGGAGTAGCTGCCAATCCCCTCCCATCGATGGAGGAACGTGTCCTCCACCATCCTCTATCGGATAGGATCCGCGATGGACCAGATGATGGAGAGAATGGACCGATGGGAGAGGAGTGGTCTCCTCTCTCCACCTTTGGTTCCTCCAGCTCTGGATCCCCATTCTCCTCCATCCCCCTCTGGCTCCAGCGCTCTCCGTCTTGCTCTCCCAAGGGACTATGATGGAGGGTGAGTGTCCTCGTCTCTTGCCTGACGGGTCATGCTCTAGAGTGGGCGAACGCGTTCTGGAATGCCCAGACTCGGCGAAGGAGCACTACCCGGAGTTCACCCGATGGGTGAGTGACTGTTCCACCTATGGAGTTGGGGGAGCCGTGCCGAGGGGTACCAGAGGAGGAGGTTCCTCCTGCACCAGCTGTGGTCGGTGCTGGGGGGGGGGCCCATCTGGGAGACGAGAGGGCAGGCGGAACGCTTCTCGGTCATCCCAGGTGAGTCAGCACCAAACTCACCAAGAACCCCGTGTTGGTCACATGTTGTCTTGATTTCTTTTCCCTCTTCCCAGCGTAATGCGCTAGTCGATTCAGGTGCAGCTGGGAACTTTATGGATCGCGGACTCGCCATCAAGCTGGGTGTTCCGCTCGTGCCGATAGATTCTCCCTTCCCCGTGCACTCCCTAGACAGCCGGTTGTTAGGGTCAGGGTTGGTCAGGGAGGCCACACTGGAAATGGTGACACATGGGAATCATAGGGAGCGAATCAGTCTGTTCATTATTGATTTGCCTGCGTTTCCAGTGGTGCTGGGGATTCCCTGACTGGCTAGTCACAATCTTAAGATTTCGTGGACACAGGGGGTTCTCCAGGGGTGGTCAGAGGAGTGTTCTGGAAGGTGTCTGGGAGTTTCCGAGGCTATCACTGCACTCGGGTATGCCACCAAAACTCCGCCCCTGCTCTTTCTTTTCAAGGAAGCTCAGTCCCGGCGGAGCGTAACTATGATGTGGGGGACCAGGAGTTGTTAGCGGTGGTCAAGGCCCTGAGGGTGTGGAAACACTGCCTTGAGGGGGCTAAGCACCCCTTTCTCATCTGGACCGACCACCAGAATCTGGAGTATATTCGGGTAGCTAGGAGACTGAATCCACGTCAGGCAAGGTGGGCCATGTGCTTCACCCGATTTAGGTTCACTCTGTCATATATACCAGGCTCCCTAAACAGAAAGGCTGACGCGCTGTCCTGTCTCTATGACACAGAGGACCGGTCCACTGAGCCTACTCCCATCCTTCCTGCCTCGAGGCTGATGGCACCAGTGGTATGGGAGGTGGAAACGAACATCGATCGGGCGTTACGGGCGGAGCCTGCGCCTCTTCAGTGTCTGGCTGGGCGTAAGTACGTGCCGCTTCTTCGGGACCAACTGATTCAGTGGGCACACACCCTACCCTCCTCGGGGCATCCTGGGGTGGCGTGGACAGTGCGGGGCCTCCGGGGGGAGAATTGGTGGCCCAACTTGGCTAGGGACATTAGGGTTTATGTCTCTTCCTGCTCAGTGTGCGCACAGAGTAAGGCTCCTAGGAATCTTCCTAGAGGGAAGTTACAACCTCTCCCCGGTCCACAATAGCCATGGTCTCACTTATCAGTGGATTTCCTGACCGATCTCCCCCTGTCTCAGGGGAACACTACGGTTTTGGTGGTTGTGGATCGGTTTTCTAAGTCCTGCCGTCTCCTCCCATTGCCCGGTCTCCCTACAGCCCTACAGACTGCGGAGGCGTTATTTACACACGTCTTCCGGCACTACAGGGTGCCGGAGGACATTGTTTCTGATCGGGGTCCCCAATTCACGTCCCGGGTATGGAGGGCATTCATGGAGCGTCTGGGGGTCTCGGTCAGCCTGACCTCCGGTTATCTTATTGCCAGGACCTAGGTACCTAGGTATCTAGGTACGTCCCATGGGCGGAGTTGGCCCAAAACTCACTCCGTGACTCCTCAACTAACCTATCATCGTTTCAGTGTGTGTTGGGCTACCAGCCGGTCCTGGCACCTTGGCATCCGAGTCAGACCGAGGCTCTTGCGGTGGAGGAGTGGGTGCAGTGCTCCAAGGAGACCTGGAGCGCCGTCCAGGAATCCCTCAAACAAGCATGGCAGAATAGGAGCGCTGACCGCCACCGCTAACCGCAACCCGTCGTTTCATGTGTCTCTCCTCCCCTGCAGGACGATGAGGTTCCGGAGGTCCCTCCGCGCCCTCTGGACATCGAGGGGTCCCCGGCATACACGATACGGGCCATTCTGGACTCGAGACACCGGGTGAGGGGCCTGCAGTACCTCGTGGACTGGTAGGGGTATGGTCCGGAGGAGAGGTGCTGGGTACCGGTTGGGGACATCTTGGACCCGTCACTGTTAAGGGATATCCATAGCCTCCATCTGGATCGCCACGCACCTCGCCATCCGGGTCGCCCTCGAGGCCGGTGTCGGAGCGCTGCGGGAGCCGCACGTCAGGGGGGTACTGTCCTCCCCCTGCTGGTTTTGCGGGATTGTTTTCAGTGTACATGTTGTACACGGCTGTAGGTCACGGTTGCCCGTGTATTTTGTATTTTGCTGGACTGTTTAAGTTCCCCGTGTTTGGGGCATTTGTTTGGGTTGGCGTCGTTTCACCGTTTTGGTGCAAATAAAGTAGCGCTACCCTGAACTCTCTGCTTCCTGTGCCTGACTTCTTCCTCCACTACACCCCGGGTGTTACAGCTACCGTAAAAAAAGGGTTAAAGGTAGATTGAATGCCTGGTACATTCCAAAATTATTATTATTATAGAAGTCATTCATAATAGAGGTGATGCTTGGGCCAAGACCAGGAACAGTGGCTTAGGCCCGGACTGGCAAGCTTTTAAGCAACTGAGGAATCATTGTGTATCATTTTGGAAAACTGTCAAATCCCTAAAGAGATCCTCTTCCTCCTGTCTGCCACAACAAATTAATTTAGACACTGGCATCATTACGGAAAAAGTGTCATCAGTGATGCATTTAATCACCATTTTATTTCAGCGGGCTCTCTTTGAAAGAACTTCTAAGCCTATTCACAATAATATTAGGCTGAATGCTGATTGGTAAAACTTGCTGAATGATCAGAGAAATTATAGTCAAAGCTTTTCTTTTAGGCTATTTACAAAAAAAGTCCTTGGATGCTTTGCTAGCAATAGACAACAATAAATCCACAGGGGGTAACCACTTGGATCCCGGGCTGCTTAAGTGTGCAGCGCCCATCATTGTTGGCTCAATAACCTAAAATGTTTTATAAAACATTATCAAGAAAGACAGTATTCCAAAACTTTGGAAATCAGCTCGTGCTACCACTCCATAGTGATGGGGATAGTAGTGATCTTAATAATTATCTCCCCTTTTCAAGGTTTCCTTGTCTAGCTAAGATTCTAGAATTCTTGGCAAATGTACAACTTTGCCCCTTTTTTCCAGATAAATGTGTTTTGAATGTAAACCAGTCAGGGATTATGACTGGGCATAACACTATTAAAGCATCCCCACTCCGCTATGCAATCAGGTTTCCGAGCTGGTCATGGGTGCACCTCAGCCACGCTCAAGATCCTAAACAGTATCATGACCGCCATCGATAAGAGACATTACTGTGCTGCCGTATTCATCGACCTGGCTAAGGCTGTCGACTCTGTCAATCACAACATTCTTATTGGCAGACTCAACAGCCTTGGTTTCTCAAATGATTGCCTTGCTTGGTTCACCAACACTTCTCTGATAGAGTTCAGTTTGTCAAATCGGAGGGCTTGTTGTCCGGACCTCTGGCAGTTTCTATGGGGGTGCCACAGGGTTCAATTCTAGGGCCGACTCTCTCTCCTCTGTATACATCAATGATGTCGGTCTTGCTGCTGGTGATTCCTTGATCCACCTCTACGCAGACGACACCATTCTGTATACCTTTGGCCCTTCTTTGGACACTGTGTTAACTAACCTCCAGACGAGCTTCAATGCCATACAACTCTCCTTCCGTGGCCTCCAACTGCTCTTAAATGCAAGTTAAACCAAATGCATGCTCTTCAACCGATCGCTGCCCGCATCCGCCCGCCTGTCCAGCATCACTACTCTGGACGGTTCTGACTTAGAATATGTGGACAACTACAAGTACTTAGGTGTCTGGTTAGACTTTAAACTCTCCTTCCAGACTCACATTAAACATCTCCAATCCCAAATTAAATCTAGAATTGGCTTCCTATTTTGCAACAAAGCATCCTTCACTCATGCTGCCAAACACACCCTCATAAAACTGACCATCCTACCGATCCTCGACTTCGGCGACGTCATTTACAAAATAGCCTCCAACTCTCTACTCAACAAATTGGATGCTGTCTATGACAGTGCCATCCATTTTGTCACCAAAGCCCAATATACTACCCACCACCGCGACCTGTACGCTCCCGTTGGCTGGCCCCTGCTTCATACTTGTTGCCAAACCCACTGGCTCCAGGTCATCTACAAGTCTTTGCTAGGTAAAGCCCCGCCTTATCTCAGCTCACTGGTCACCATAGCAGCACCCACCCGTAGCACTCGCTCCAGCAGGTATATCTCACTGGTCACCCCCAAAGCCAATTCTTCCTTTGGCTGCCTCTCCTTCCAGTTCTCTGCTGCCAATGACTGGAACAAACTGGAAAAATCACTGAAGCTGGAGACTCTTATCTCCCTCACTAGCTTTAAGCACCAGCTGTCAGAGCAGCTCACAGATCACTGCACCTATACATAGCCCATCTGTAAATAGCCCATCCAACTACCTCATTCCCACACTGTATTTCTTCATTTATCTTGTTCCTTTGCACCCCAGTAACTCCTGTTGCACATTCATTGTCTGCACATTCTACTGTTCCAGTGTTTAATTGGTATATTGTAATTACTTCGACATCATGGCCTATTTATTGCCTTACCTCCCTTATCCTACCTCATTTTCACATGCTGTATATAGACTTTATCTGCTGTATTATTGATTTTATGTTTGTTTATTCCATGTGTAGTTGTATGTGTCGAACTGCTTTGCTTTATCTTGGCCAGGTTGCAGTTGCAAATGAGAACTTGTTCTCAACTAGCCTACCTGGTTGAAAAGAGGTGAAATATATATATATATATATATATATTTTTTTTTTTTATTAATTTCTTTTTATTATTATTTTTTTATTAAAATCTATAGTTGTTCATGATCTTGTCAATGCTTTAAACACTCAAATTAAAAGTGCTGCTTTGTTTGTTTGATACTGTTTATTATGTTATTTATTGAATAAATTGTCCTTGATATGCCTGAGCTCTGACGCCTGTTTCATGATTATCTTAGTGACAGAACTCAGGCCATCATGATTGATGGGGTTAAGTATGAATTTTTTGAAGTACATAAAGGTTGATTTTGGGACCTGTTCTCTTCACTATTTATATAATCACCATTGGCCAATCTGTTAAAAATGTTCAACTATATGCAAGTGATACTATTATATATACTACTGTCCGGACTGTTGATCTGGCTGTGTCAAAACTATAGTCAGATGTGATACAGTTGAAGTCGGAAGTTTAGATACACCTTAGCCAACTACATTTAAACTCAGTTTTCACAATTCCTGACATTTAATCCTTGTAAAAATCCCCTGTCTTAGGTCAGTTAGGATCACCAATTTATTTTAAGAATGTGAAATGTCAGAATAATAGTAGAGAGAATGATTTATTTCAACTTTTATTTCTTTCATCACATTCCCAGTGGGTCAGAAGTTTACATGCACTCAATTAGTATTTGGTAGCATTGCCTTTGAATTGTTTAAACTTGGGTCAAACGTTTTGAGTAGCCTTCCACAAGCTTCCCACAATAAGTTGGGTGAATTTTGGCCCATTCCTCCTGACAGAGCTGGTGTAACTGAGTCAGGTTTGTAGGCCTCCTTGGTCACACATGCTTTTTCAGTTCTACCCACAAATGTTCTATAGGATTGAGGTCAGGGCTTTGTTTGCCACAACTTTGGAAGCATCCTTGGGGTTATTGTTCATTTGGAAGAGCCATTTGTGACCAAGCTTTAACTTCCTGACTGATGTCTTGAGATGTTGCTTCATATATCCACATAATTTTCCAACCTCATAATGCCATCTATTTTGTGAAGTGCACCAGTCCCTCCTGCGGCAAAGCACCACCACAGCACAATGCTGCCACCCCCGTGCTTCATGGTTGGGATGGTGTTCTTAGGCTTGAAAGCCTCCCCATTTTTCCTCCAAACATAACAATGGTCATTATGGCCAAACAGTTCTATGTTTATTTCATCAGACCAGAGGACATTTCTCCAAAAAATACAATCTTTGTCCCCATGTGCAGTTGCAAACCGTAGTCTGGCTTTTTATGGGGGTTTTGGAGCAGTGGCTTCTTCCTTGCTGAGCGGCCTTTCAGGTTATGTTGAAATAGGGCTCATTTTACTGTGGATATAGATACTTTTGTACCTGTTCCTCCAGCATCTTCATAAGGTCCTTTGCTGTTGTTCTGGGATTGATTTGCAGTTTTCACACCAAATTACATTAATCTCTCAGACTCAACGCGTCTCCTTCCTGAGCGGTATGATGGCATGGTATTTATACTTGCATACTATTGTTTGTACAGATGAACGTGGTACCTTCAGCATTTGTAAATTGCTCCCAAGGATGAACCAGACTTGTGGAGGTCTACACTTTTTATGGATATTAAACATTTAGGTTCATACAAGTGTGTTGTATTGGTTAAAAGCGTAAGGTGTTGTTCATCTAACTGCATTGTCCGATTTACAATAGGCTTTACAGCGTAAGCACAAGCTTCATAAAATCACACATAGCGATTAAATATTCACTTACTTTCTTACTTTTTGAAAATCTTCCTCTGATTTGCAATCCAAAGTGTCCCAGCTACAACATGCATGGTTGTTTTTGTTAGATAAAATCCTTCTTTATTTCCCAAAATGTCAGTTTAGTTGGCACCATTGATTTGAGTAATCCACTCGTTCAACATGCTGAGAGAGGAATCCAAAAAGCTACCTCTAAACTTTGTTAAAACAAGTCAAAATGTGTTTCAATTTAATCCTCAGGTACCCTAAAATGTAATTAAACTATGATATTTCATACGGAACGAAGTATGTTCAATAGGAAAGAAAATGTAGCCTCTTCGTCACGCACACAGACTGATTTCCAACTCTGACTCCCAGTACTAAATCTCAAAATTCTTCCTCGTTTGGGAAGAAACAAGCCTGAAACCTTGAACAAAGACTGTTGGCATCTAGTGGAAGCCATAGGAATTGCAATCTAGGAGCTGGAATTGCATATGCCCCATAGCTTTCCATTGTAAGAGCATGGGATCTCCCCAAAAAAAGAATCCGGTTGGTTTTTCTTTGGACTTTCTCCTTCAATATCAATTATGTTATAGTCGCATACATTATCTTAACATTTGTACAAACTTTGAAGTGTTTTCAAAGGGACTGAAGTCACCATCATCTCATATTACAGTACACTCCATTAGGTCTCATTAACTTCCATTAACCTGCTGAGTGTGTGTGTTGCACCTGTGACTGAGGTCAATCAGTGGGAATGCCCGGTCTGTGGGTGTTCTTTCACCATGTCAGTTTATCCTGCTCATTGATGGCCATGAGAATGTTGGAGACCTCATTATACACAGCCTTCACACTGGGAGAAAGAATGAGAGAGGGGGAAAAGGGGGATAGAGAAAAATAGAAAGGGGGGGAGAAAAGGGCTGGTGGGATGAGAGATCAGGGCATGACAGAAATTATCAGTGAGAGACCACCCACATCCACACACACCCTACTAATAACAGTCTGACTGCAGGTGTAGCCTACCTTTCATTGTTGATCGAATCAAATCAAACTGTATTTGTCACATGTGCCGGATACTACATGTGTAGAACTTACCATGAAATGCTTACTTACAAGCCCTTAACCAACAGTGCAGTTCAAGAACGAGCTAAGAAAATATTTACCAAATAAACTAAAGTAAAAATTATTTAAAAAAGTATCACAATAAAATAACAATGAGGCTATATACGGGGGTTGGTACCAAGTCAATGTATGGTGTTACAGGTTAGTCGAGGTCATTTGTACATGTAGGTAGGGGTGAAGTGACTATGCATAGCGAATAGCAGCAGTGTAAAAACAAATGGGTGTGTCAATGTAAATAGACCGGGTGGCCATTTGATAAATTTTTCAGCAGTCTTATGGCTTGGGGGTAGAAGCTATTAAGGAGCCTTTTGGTCATAGATTTTGCGATTCAGTACCACTGGCCGCGCTGTAGCAGAGAAAACAGTCTATGACTTGCGTGACTGGAGTCTTTGACAATATTTTGGGTTTTCCTCTGACACCCCCTCGTATATAGGACCTGCATGGCAGGAAGCTTGACCCCAGTGATGTACTGTGCCGTATGCACTACTCTCTGTAGCGCCTTACGGTCAGATGCCGAGCAGTTACCATACCAGGCAATATGCAACCGGTCAGGATGCTCTCAATGGTGCAGCTGTAGAACTTTTTGAGGTTCTGGGGACCCATGCCAAATCTTTTCAGTCTCCTGAGGGGGAAAAGGTGTTGTCGTGCACTCTTTACGACTGTCTTGGTGTGTTTGGACCATGATAGTTTGTTGGTGATGTGAACACCGAGGAACTTGAAACTCTTGACCCGCTCTACTACAGCCCCATCAATGTTAATAGGCCCGTCAGGAAGTCCAGGATCCAGTTGCAGAGGGAGGTGTTTAGTCCCGTGGTCCTTAGCTTAGTGCTGAGCTTTGTGGGCACTATGGTGTTGAACGCTGAGCTATAGTCAATAAACAGCATTCTCACATAGGTGTTCCTTTTGTGGGAGGTGGGAAAGGGCAGTGTGGAGTGCGATTGAGATTGAGATTGCGTCATCTGTGGATCTGTTGGGGCGGTATGCAAATTGGAATGGGTCTAGGGAATCTGGAAGGATGCTGTTGATGTGCTTTGAAAGGCTGGTCATGGCTCACATCATGGCTACCAACGTGAGTGCTAGGTGGCCGTAATCATTTAGGCAGGTTAACTTTGCTTCCTTGGGCACAGGGACTATGGTGGTCTGCTTGAAACATTTAAGTATTACAGAGTCAGGGAGAGGTTGAAAATGTCAGTGAGGACACTTGCCAGTTGGTCCGCACATGCTTTGAGTACACGTCCTGGTAATCCATCTGGCCTTGCGGCTTTGTGAATGTTGACCTGTCTTACTCACTGTAAGAGTACTGGGATTCCCTTAATAGTCCGTAATAGTTTTCGAGCCCTGCCACATCCGACGAGTGTCAGATACGGTGTAGTAGGATTCACTCTTAATCCAGTTTGACACTTTGCTTGTTTGATGGTTCATCTGAGGACATCTTGCCAGAATCAATGTCTGACATTTATCCATGTAGCTGTACCATATGCAGTGCCTTGCGAAAGTATTCGGCCCCCTTGAACTTTGCGACCTTTTGCCACATTTCAGGCTTCAAACATAAAGATATACAACTGTATTTTTTTGTGAAGAATCAACAACAAGTGGGACACAATCATGAAGTGGAACAACATTTATTGGATATTTCAAACTTTTTTAACAAATCAAAAACTGAAAAATTGGGCGTGCAAAATTATTCAGCCCCTTTACTTTCAGTGCAGCAAACTCTCTCCAGAAGTTCAGTGAGGATCTCTGAATGATCCAATGTTGACCTAAATGACTAATGATGATAAATACAATCCACCTGTGTGTAATCAAGTCTCCGTATAAATGCACCTGCACTGTGATAGTCTCAGAGGTCCGTTAAAAGCGCAGAGAGCATCATGAAGAACAAGGAACACACCAGGCAGGTCCGAGATACTGTTGTGAAGAAGTTTAAAGCCGGATTTGGATACAAAAAGATTTCCCAAGCTTTAAACATCCCAAGGAGCACTGTGCAAGCGATAATATTGAAATGGAAGGAGTATCAGACCACTGCAAATCTACCAAGACCTGGCCGTCCCTCTAAACTTTCAGCTCATACAAGGAGAAGACTGATCAGCGATGCAGCCAAGAGGCCCATGATCACTCTGGATGAACTGCAGAGTTCTACAGCTGAGGTGGGAGACTCTGTCCATAGGACAACAATCAGTCGTATATTGCACAAATCTGGCCTTTATGGAAGAGTGGCAAGAAGAAAGCCATTTCTTAAAGATATCCATAAAAAGTGTCGTTTAAAGTTTGCCACAAGCCAACTGGGAGACTAACCAAACATGTGGAAGAAGGTGCTCTGGTCAGATGAAACCAAAATTGAACTTTTTGGCAACAATGCAAAACGTTATGTTTGGCGTAAAAGCAACACAGCTCATCACCATGAACACACCATCCCCACTGTCAAACATGGTGGTGGCAGCATCATGGTTTGGGCCTGCTTTTCTTCAGCAGGGACAGGGAAGATGGTTAAAATTGATGGGAAGATGGATGGAGCCAAATACAGGACCATTCTGGAAGAAAACCTGATGGAGTCTGCAAAAGACCTGAGACTGGGACGGAGATTTGTCTTCCAACAAGACAATGATCCAAAACATAAAGCAAAATCTACAGTGGAATGGTTCAAAAATAAACCTATCCAGGTGTTAGAATGGCCAAGTCAAAGTCCAGACCTGAATCCAATCGAGAATCTGTGGACAGAACTGAAAACTGCTGTTCACAAATGCTCTCCATCCAACCTCACTGAGCTCGAGCTTTTTTGCAAGGAGGAATGTGAAAATTTTCAGTCTCTCGATGTGCAAAACTGATAGAGACATACCCCAAGCGACTTACAGCTGTAATCGCAGCAAAAGGTGGCGCTACAAAGTATTAACTTAAGGGGGCTGAATAATTTTGCACGCCCAATTTTTCAGTTTTTGATCTGTGTTCTATTGGACAAGTAACTCTTTATCCACATTACAGGGGGTGTAAAGCCATAACACATATATTTTTTCCAGCTGCAGACTATGATCGATAATGTCAAAAGCTGCACTGAAGTCTAACAAGACAGCCCCCACAATAATTTTATTATCAATTTATCTCAGTCATTTGTGTAAGTGCTGTGCTTGTTGAGTGTCCTTCCCTGTAAGCATGCTAAAAGTCTGTTGTAAATTTGATTACTGTGAAATAGCATTGTATCTGGTCAAACACAATTTTTTCCAGAAGTTTACTAAGGGTTGGTAACAGGCTGATCGGTCAGCTTTTTGAGCCAGTAAAGGGGGCTTTACTATTCTTGGGTAGAGGAATGACTTTAGCTTCCCTCCAGGCCTGAGGGTCAAACCCTGATCTGTTTCACCTGTTTTTGTCCTTGTCTCCACCCCCCTCCAGGTGTCACCCATCTTCCCATTTTTTTCTATATATTTTTTATTTCACCTGTATTTAACCAGGTAGGCAAGTTGAGAACAAGTTCTCATTTACAATTGCGACCTGGCCAGGATAAAGCAAAGCAGTTTGACACATACAACGACACAGAGTTACACATGGAGTAAAACAAACATACAGTCAATAATACAGTATAAACAAGTCTATATACGATGTGAGCAAATGAGGTGAGATAAGGGAGGTAAAGGCAAAAAAAGGCCATGGTGGCAAAGTAAATACAATATAGCAAGTAAAACACTGGAATGGTAGATTTGCAATGGAAGAATGTGCAAAGTAGAAATAAAAAAAATGGGTTGCAAAGGAGCAAAAATAAATAAATAAATTAAATACAGTAGGGAAAGAGGTAGTTGTTTGGGCTAAAATATAGGTGGGCTATGTACAGGTGCAGTAATGTGTGATCTGCTCTGACAGTTGGTGCTTAAAGCTAGTGAGGGAGATAATTTATCTCTGAAACTGGAAACACTTATCACCGGTGTATTTATACCTGTGTTCTCAGTTTGTCTGTTTCCAGTTTATCTTGTCTTACCAGTGTTCTTTCCTGCCTTCCTGTTTCTTTAGTTCTGTTTTCTAGTTTTTCCCAGTTCTGACCATTCTGCCTGCCCTGACCCACGAGCCTGCCTGTTGTCCTGTACCTGCCTGACTCTGACCTGATTACAAACCTCTGCCTGCCCTGACCCAGAGTCTGCCTGCCGTCCTGTACCCGCCTGACTCTCACCTGATCACAAACCTCTGCCTGCTCTCGACCTGCCCTTTGCCTACCCCGTGTTTCTAATACATAATTTGAGAACTATACTATTCGCCTCCCGTGTCTGCATCTGGGTCATATCCTGAGTCGTGATACTGAGGGCACACACACTTTTTAGTAGGCTTAAATTTAGGATGTGGCAAATAGGAGTGGCAATATCATCCTCTATTTTCCACAATCATTTTCCATCCGTATTGTCAGACCCTGGTGGCTTGTCATTGATAGACAACAATAATCTTTTCACCTCTTCCACACTGACTTTACGGAATTGGTTGGTTAGTTGTGGTCATTTATTGTGTGGTTCAGTAGTTGTCTGGCCAGTACTTGTGGTCAGTAGCTGTGTGGCTGTGGTCAGTAGTCATGTGGTTGGGGTTAGTAGTTTTGATCAGTAGTTTGTGGTCAATATCTGGTTGTTTATTAAGGTCAGTAGTTGTGTGGCTCTGGTCAGTAATTGCGGTCAGTAGTTGTGGTGAGTATCTGTGGTTGTGGTCAGTCGTTGTGTGGTTTGTGGTCAGTAGTTGTGGTGTCATTAGTTGTGGTCAGTAGGAGTGTGTTTGTGGTGCGTACTAGTCGTCAGTAGTTTTGTTAAGTAGGTGTGTGGTTCAGTAGTTGTGTGGTTGTAGTCAGTAGTTGTGGTCAGTCGTTGTGGTTTGTGGTCAGGAGTGCTCAGTAATTGTGGTCAGAAGTTATTTGGTCAATAGTTGTGGTGTTATGGTCAATAGTCTTAGTCAGTAGTTGTGGTCAGTAGTTGTTTTTAGTATGTGTATGGTTCAGTAGATATGTTCAGTAGTGTTCAGTAGATGTGATCAGTGGTTGTGGTCAGGAGTGGTGTTCAGTTGTTGTGGTCAGTATTTATGGTCAGTAGCTGTGGTGTTTTGGTCAGTATTTGTGTGGTCAGTAGTTGTATGGTTTTGATCAGTAGTTTTGTTCAGAACAAATTCTTTTGAACAATGACGGCCTTCGTTTTTAACTTTGTCTTAGTTGTTGGCAACATGGTCAAAGAAGCTGATTTGTGTGGAAAGTTGCATTACAGAAAAGGAGAAGCAGCGTTTAAAATAGTAACTAGATGGTAATTGTACATGAAGTGCAATTCTAGAATACCTCTGTAGATCACTGAGCATTTTCAAGATAAAGATAATTCACACATTTCAAACATACATAGCTCAAAAACAAACAAAGTTTTATAGAGCACAACCTATTTTTTTAGTATGACACCACATTCATGTCAATAGGAATAACACTATTGTCTTCCCTTGTGTAAAGACCCTCACTATCGAAACAAATGGTTAACACTCAGAACACTCTAGAGTATTTAAATTGTAGTAAATGTGACTAAATTACTCACTCAAAATGTACCAAGTTTAATACAGTATATTATACTTATAAATATTTACGTATAAATATTTGTTTTTAAATATACAAAATGTGACCAGAGGACAATATTCAGAAAGCACTGACAACGATCCTTACTCCTTTAACAATGTAAAAAAAAATGCAAACAACTCAATTTAGTACAGGCCTGACACAAAATGTAGAGTTGCTTACTGTGACAACAATTCAGTGAATGCAACAACTATTAGATAGAGACAGATAAAGAGAAAAGATACAAAACTCGAACTGTTCGGAGACAATTTTTAAATGTACACAATTTACCTATAAGATTTGTAGGACAAGTTCATGTCATACTGTCATTTGAGCGTTTGCATTTAGTCTATGACATGGCATGAACAATTTTGAAGTAAGGTTTAATCCTACAAAGTGGCACAAAATGTAAAAAAAAATAGTACTTTGACAACAATTTAGTGAATGCAACAAGTATTAGAGAAAGATTCAGAGGAAAAATCCAGAGAAAACAATCAAAATGCATTCTCACAAAGTAGGCTATATTGTATTGACAAATATTTTTACTTCTGTAGCAATGTAAAAATGTAAACAACTATTCAGAGACTATTTCGAAATGTAGATAACCTCTCTCAAGAAGATTTAGTACAGACACGAAAATAGTAGCGTACTTTGACAACAATTCA
>NC_088226.1:29448226-29460726 GCF_036934945.1 Oncorhynchus masou masou | reverse complement strand
AAGGACACACATGCACACAGCACGGTAAGGACACACACGCACACAGCATTGTAAGAACACACACTCACAGCACTGTAAGGACACACACACACACACACACACGCAAACATCACTGTAAGGACACACACACAGCACTGTAAGGACACACACACACACAAACAGCACTGTAAGGACACATACAGCACTGTAAGGACACACACACACAGCACTGTAAGGACACACACACACAGTACTGTAAGGACACACACACACACACACAAACAGCACTGTAAGGACACATACAGCACTGTAAGGACACACACACACAGCACTGTAAGGACACACACACACAGTACTGTAAGGACACACACACAAACACACCCAAACAGCACTGTAAGGACACATACAGCACTGTAAGGACACACACACACACACAGCACTGTAAGGACACACACACACAGCACTGTAAGAACACGCGCACACACACAGCACTGTAAGAACACACACACACACAGCACTGTAAGAACACACACACACACAGCACTGTAAGTACACACACACACACAGCACTGTAAGAACATACACACAGCACTGTAAGGACACACACACACAGCACTGTAAGAACACACACACAGAGCACTGTAAGAACACGCACACACACACAGCACTGTAAGGACACACACACACAGCACTGTAAGAACACACACACACAGAGCACTGTAAGGACACGCACACACAGCACTGTAAGAACACACACACACAGAGCACTGTAAGGACACACACACACAGCACTGTAAAACACACACACACAGCACTGTAAGGACATGCACACACACACAGCACTGAAAGGACACGCACACACACACACACACAGCACTGCAAGGACACGCACACACAGCACTGTAAGAACACACACACACAGCACTGTAAGGACACACACACACACAGCACTGTAAGGACACACACGCACACAGCACTGTAAGGACACACACGCACACAGCACTGTAAGGACACACAAGCACACAGCACTGTAAGGACACACACACACACAGCACTGTAAGGACACGCACACACACACACACAGCACTGTAAGGACACGCACACACAGCACTGTAAGAACACACACACAGCACTGTAAGGACACACACACAACACTGTAAGAACACGCACACACACACACACACACACACACACACACACACACACACACACACACACACACACACACACAGCACTGTAAGGACACGCACACACAGCACTGTAAGAACACACACACACAGCACTGTAAGGATACACACACAGCACTGTAAGGACACACACACACAGCAGTGTAAGGACACACATGCACACAGCACGGTAAGGACACACACGCACACAGCATTGTAAGAACACACACTCACAGCACTGTAAGGACACACACACACACACACACACACGCAAACATCACTGTAAGGACACACACACAGCACTGTAAGGACACACACACACACAAACAGCACTGTAAGGACACATACAGCACTGTAAGGACACACACACACAGCACTGTAAGGACACACACACACAGTACTGTAAGGACACACACACACACACACAAACAGCACTGTAAGGACACATACAGCACTGTAAGGACACACACACACACAGCACTGTAAGGACACACACACACACACACACACAGTAATGCAAGGACACACACACAGCACTGTAGTAAGGACACACGCACACAGCACTGTAAGAACACACACGCACACAGCACTGTAAGGACACACACGCACACAGCACTGTAAGGACACACACGCACACAGCACTGTAAGGACACACACGCAGACAGCACTGTAAGGACACACACACACAGCACTGTAAGGACACACACGCACGCAGCACTGTAAGGACACACACACAGCACTGTAAGGACACACACGCACACAGCACTGTAAGGACACACACGCACACAGCACTGTAAGGACACACACAGCACTGTAAGGACACACATGCACACAGCACTGTAAGGACACACACGCACACAGCACTGTAAGGACACACGCACACAGCACTGTAAGGACACACGCACACAGCACTGTAAGGACACACGCACACAGCACTGTAAGGACACACGCACACAGCACTGTAAGGACACACACACACAGCAGTGTTAGGACACACACACACACAGCAGTGTAAGAACACACACACACACACACAGCAGTGTAAGGACACACACACACAGCACTGTAAGGACACACACGAACACAGCACTGTAAGGACACACACGCACACAGCACTGTAAGGACACACATGCACACAGCACTGTAAGGACACACACGCACACAGCACTGTATGGACACACATGCACACAACACTGTAAGGACACACACACACGCACAAAGCACTGTAAGGAGACACACGTTCACAGCACTGTAAGGACACACACACACACAGCAGTGTAAGAACACACACACACACAGCAGTGTAAGGACACACACACACACAGCAGTGTAAGGACATTAGACCCACTACAGTTCATATTCTGCTGAATCATTTTAAGCTATACGTGTGATGTAATATACTGTAACCCAAACCTGGTCAATACTACTGTATACTATTAGCAATATACTCTGAGTGTACAAAACATTAGCAACACCTTCCTAATATTTAACCCCCTTTTCCCCTCTTGACAGCCTCAATTCTTCGGGGCACAAGGTGTCCCATTCACCCTCTGAATGGCACACATGCACAATCCATGTTTCAATTGTCTCAAGGCTTAAAAATCATTCTTTAACCTGTATCATCCTCTTCATCTACACTGATTGAAGTCGATTTATAAAGTGAGATCAATAAGGGATCATAGTTTTCACCTGGATTCACCTGGTCAGTCAATGTCATGGAAAGAGTTTTGTACACTCAGTGTATACTACCACTATATGGTACTACTACCATTATATACTACCACTATATACTACCTACCACTGTTACGGCTCTCGTTTGTGGAATGACCGGACCAAGGTGCAGCGTGATAGGCGTACATCGTCTTTTTATTGATGACACCAAAAGAAAAATAACAACGACAAAATAAACGAAAGCGCACAGTTCTGTAAGGCAAAGAAACTAGTGTGGAGAGCTGGCACTGGGCTAAGAAGGCTCACTGGAGGCATTGTGCGTAGAGCCGGCGCAGGATATCGTGGGCCGAAGAGAAGCACCGGAGAACAGGAGCGCTGAGCCGGCACAATCCATCCTGGCTGAATGCCCGCTCTAGCACGGCAAATGCGGGGAGCAAGCACAGTGCACATCACCGCATAACACAGTGCCTGACCGGTCACTCGCTCCCCACGATATGCACGGGAAGTTGGCTCAGGTCTAAACCCTGACTCCGCCAATCTCCCCGTGTGTTCCCTCCCATTTTTTGGGGGGAGCTGCCTCTCGGGCTTCCATCGATGACTTAACTCCTCGTATCGTCGCCGTTCCTCTCTCGCTGCCTCCATCTGCTCCCTTGGATGGCTATACTCCCCAGCCCACATCCAGGGTCCTTCTCCATCCAGGATTTCCTCCCATTTCCACTACTCCTGGCCACGCTGCTTGGTCCGTTTTTGGTGGGATCTTCTGTTACGGCTCTCGTTTGTGGAATGACCGGACCAAGTTGCAGCGTGGTAGGCGTACATCGTCTTTTTATTGATGACACCAAAAGAAAAATAACAACGACAAAAAAATGAAAGCGCACAGTTCTGTAAGGCAAAGAAACTATACACAAAACAAGATCCCACAAAGCCCAAAAGGAAAATGACAACGTATATATGATCCCCAATCAGAGTCAACGATAGACAGCTGCCTCTGATTGGGAACCACACTCGGCCAAAAACAAAGAAAAGGGAAACATAGACTTTCCCACCCGAGTCACACCCTGACCTAACCAAACATAGAGAAAAATAAGAAACTCTAAGGTCAGGGCGTGACAACCACTGTATTCTACTACCACTATCCTAATACTATATACTACTACCAAAATAGAGTGCATTCAGAAAGTACTCAGAACCCATTTCAACATTTTGCCTTATTCTAAAATTGATTGAATAGTTTTCCCCCACTCATCAATCCACACACAATGCCCCATAATAACAAAGCAAAAACATGTTTTTAGCCATTTTTGCAAATGTGTTAAAAAAATAATGAAATATCACATTTAAATAAGTATTCAGACCTTTTACTCAGTACTTTGTTGAAGCACCTTTGGCAGTGATTACAGCCTCGGGTCTTCTTGGGTATGATGCTACAAGCATGGCACACCTGTATTTGGGAAGTTTCTCCCATTCTTCTCTGCAGATCCTTTCAAGCTCTTTCAGGTATGATGGGGAGCATCACTGCACAGCTACTTTCAGGTCTCTCCCAAGATGTTCGATTGGGTTCCAGTCCGGGCTCTGGTTGGGCCACTAAAGGACATTCAGAGACTTGTCCCGAAACCACTTCTGTGTTGTCTTGGCTGTGTGCTTAGGATCATTATTCTGTTGGAAGGGGAATATTCGCCCCAGTTTAAGTTCCTGAGTGCTCCGGAGTAGGTTATCATCAAGGATCTCTCTCTACTTTGCTCCATTCATCTTTCCTTCAATCCTGACTAGTCGCTCAGTCCCTGCCTTTTGGCAAACTCAAAGTGTGCTGTCATGTGCCTTTTTACTGAGGAGTGGCATCTGTCTGGCCACTCTACCATAAAGGCCTGATTGGAGGGGTGCTGCAGGGAATGTTTGTCCTTCTGGAAGGTTCTCCCAGTGGAACACTGGAGCTCTATCTGTGTGACCATCGGGTTCTTGGTCACCTCCCTGACCAAGGCCTTTCTCCCCCGATTGCTCACTTACTTCTAGGAAGAGTCTTGGTGGTTACAAACTTCTTCCATTTAAGAATTATGGAGAACACTGTGTTCTTGGGGACCTTCAATGCTGCAGAAATGTTTTGGTACACAATCCTGTCTCGGAGCTCTTTGGACAATTCCTTTGATCTCATAGCTTAGTTTTTGCTCGGACATGCATTGTCAATTGAGGGACCTTATATAGAGAGGTGTGTGCCTTTCCGAATCATGTCCAATCAATTGGATTTACCACAGGTGGACTCCAATCAAGTTGTAGAAACATCTCAAGGATGATCAGTGGAAACAGGATGCACCTGGGCTCAATTTCGAGTCTCATAGCAAAGGGTCTGAACACTTACAGTGGGGCAAAAAAGTATTTAGTCAGCCACCAATTGTGCAAGTTCTCCCACTTAAAAAGATGAGAGAGCCCTGTAATTTTCATCATAGGTACACTTCAACTATGACAGACAAAATGAGAGAAAGAAATCCAGAAAATCACATTGTAGGATTTTTTATGAATTTATTTGCAAATTATGGTGGAAAATAAGTATTTGGTCACCTACAAACAAGCAAGATTTCTGGCTCTCACAGACCTATAACATCTTCTTTAAGAGGCTCCTCTGTCCTCCACTCGTTACCTGTATTAATGGCACCTGTTTGAACTTGTTATCAGTGTAAAAGACACCTGTCCACAGCCTCAAACAGTCACACTCCAAACTCCACTATGGCCAAGACCAAAGAGCTGTCAAAGGACACCAGAAACAAAATTGTAGACCTGCACCAGGCTGGGAAGACTGAATCTGCAATAGGTAAGCAGCTTGGTTTGAAGAAATCAACTGTGGGAGCAATTATCAGGAAATGGAAGACATACAAGACCACTGATAATCTCCCTCGATCTGGGGCTCCACGCAAGATCTCACCCCGTGGGGTCAAAATAATCACAAGAACGGTGAGCAAAAATCCCATGACCACACGGGGGGACCTAGTGAATGACCTGCAGAGAGCTGGGACCAAAGTAACATCGGTAACACACTACACCGTCAGGGACTCAAATCCTGCAGTGCCAGACGTGTCCCCCTGCTTAAGCCAGTACATGTCCAGGCCCATCTGAAGTTTGCTAGAGAGCATTTAGATGATCCAGAAGAAGATTGGGAGAATGTCATATGGTCAGATGAAACCAAAATATAACTTTTTGGTAAAAACTCAACTCGTCGTGTTTGGAGGACAAAGAATGCTGAGTTGCATCCAAAGAACACCATGCCTACTGTGAAGCATGGGGGTGGAAACATCATGATTTGGGGCTGTTTTTCTGCAAAGGGACCAGGACGACTGATCCGTGTAAAGGAAAGAATGAATGGGGCCATGTACCGTGAAATTTTGAGTGAAAACCTCCTTCCATCAGCAAGGGCATTGAAGATGAAATGTGGCTGGGTCTTTCAGCATGACAATGATCCCAAACTCACCGCCCGGGCAACAAAGGAGTGGCTTCGTAAGAAGCATTTCAAGGTCCTGGAGTGGCCTAGCCAGTCTCCAGATCTCAACTCCATAGAAAATCTTTGGAGGGAGTTGAAAGTCCGTGTTGCCCAACAACATCCCCAAAACAGGGAGATCTGCATGGAGGAATGGGTCAAAATACCAGCAACAGTGAGTGAAAACCTTGTGAAGACTTACAGAAAATGTTTGATCTCTGTCATTGCCAACAAAGGGTATATAACAAGGTATTGAGATAAACTTTTGTCATTGACCAAATACTTATTTTCCACCATAATTTGCAAATAAATTCATTAAAAATCCTACAATGTGATTTTCTGGATTTTTTTTCCTCATTTTGTCTGTCATAGTTGAAGTGTACCTATGATGAAAATTACAGGCCTCTCCCATCTTTCTAAGTGGGAGAACTCGCACAATCGCACAATTGGTGTTTTCCATTTTTAATACATTTGCTAAAATTTCTAAAAACCTGTTTTCACTTTGTCATTATGGGTTATAGTGTGTAGATTGATGAGGAAACTTAAAAATATATATATTTTACAGTAAGGCTGTAACATAACAAAATGTGGAAAAGGTAAAGGGGTCTGAATACTTTCCAAATGCATTGTATCTACAATCCAAATGGCCTCAGTCATTTTTACAGACATCAAAAGTCATACAATTAAATGAATGTCTGTGCGTTGTCCGTGTTTCTTATTTTGTACTATGTTGTGTTTGTTTATTAAAACACTCACTCCCTGAACTTGCTTCCCAACTCTCAGCGCACATCGTTTCAGTCTGGGCATATTAGAATTTCTGAATTGTATTTGTTAGAAAGCATTAAGCATGATGGTGGCCTTTAAAGGCCCAGTGTAGTCAAAATTCAGTTTTTTTCCTGTGCTTCGTATCATATTGCATGATAATAGCTGATGAAACGAACATTGTAAAAGTGTGAAGAAATTTGATCAGTGTTATTTCGTGATAGTTGATGATTGAAAATACAATCTACACAGGACCTTCTAATCAGCAGGTTTGCATGGGTGGGAGTTTAAGCTTCCATGGTGACATGTGCTATCTCACCTCCAAATGAGCTTCAATGCCATACAACACTCTTTCCGTGGCCTCCAACTGCTCTTTAACGCTAGTAAAACCAAATGCATGCTTTTCAACCGTTCGCTGCCTGCACCCGTACGCCCGACTAGCATCACCACCCTGGATGGTTCCGACCTAGAATATGTAGACATCTATAAGTACCTAGGTGTCTGGCTAGACTGTAAACTCTCCTTCTAGACTCATATCAAACATCTCCGATCTAAAATCAAATCGAGAGTCGGCTTTCTATTTCGCAACAAAGCCTCCTTCACTCACGCCGCCAAACTTACCCTAATAAAACTGACTATCCTACCGATCCTCGACTTCGGCGATGTCACCTACAAAATAGCTTCCAATACTCTACTCAGCAAACTGGATGCAGTTTATCACAGTGCCATCCGTTTTGTTACTAAAGCACCTTATACCACCCACCACTGCGACCTGTATGCTCTAGTCGGCTGGCCCTCGCTACATATTCGTCGCCAGACCCACTCGCTCCAGGTCCTCTACAAGTCCATGCTAGGTAAAGCTCCGCCTTATCTCAGTTCACTGGTCACGATGGCAACACCCACCCGTAGCACGTGCTCCAGCAGGTGTATCTCACTGATCATCCCTAAAGCCAACACCTCATTTGGCCGCCTTTCGTTCCAGTTCTCTGCTGCCTGTGACTGGAACGAATTGCAAAAATCGCTGAAGTTGGAGACTTTTATCTCCCTCACCAACTTCAAACATCTGCTATCTGAGCAGCTAACCGGTCGCTGCAGCTGTACATAGTCTATCGGTAAATAGCCCACCCAATTTACCTAACTCATCCCCATACTGTTTATATTTATTTACTTTTCTGCTCTTTTGCACACAATATCTCTACCTGTACATGACCATCTGATCATTTATCACTCCAGTCTTTATCTGCAAAATTGTAATTATTCGCCTACCTCCTCATGCCTTTGGCACACAATGTATATAGACTCTCTTTTTTTTCTACTGTGTTATTGACTTGTTAATTGTTTACTCCATGTGTAACTCTGTGTTGTCTGTTCACACTGCTATGTTTTATCTTGGCCAGGTCGCAGTTGCAAATGAGAATTTGTTCTCAACTAGCCTACCTGGTTAAATAAAGGTTTTTTTAAACATCACCATGTGGTAAATTGGTTAATAGACCAATAACAAAGAGTTCCAAAGCTCTCTGCCAATAACAGCTAGTTATCCGTTTTCCCTTCCCTACTTAGACCACTCTCAGACAGTCCTAGCACTATTATTGCTTGAGAAACACTTAAGAGCCTTTTAATGGAAATCTATTAACGGCAAAGTACTTAATAGTTACACAGAAATGATTTGATAGAAAAACGGCTGCATTGGACCTTTACCTGACAGAGAGGCTTCTGACGGGGTGAAGTTTACATCTGGTTTAGAACAGATATCCAAAAGTATTCCCTGAGCTCATGAATGACAGCTCAATATGAAAATCTGAAAAAAATGTCTCTGTTAGCTCCTTCAAAACCTCAGAGGGACAAATAAATATTAAAGCAGAAGAAAGACCTACAACCACTACTAGCACTCACATTTGAATTGCTTCGGACCATAAGCAGCGCGTAAGCGGGATCGCTGCACTGAATCTCCGCTCAAAAATCAATAGGATCATTTGGATGAAAAACATAGAGTGGTGGAGAAGTCGCTAATTATAAATCAGTAGATTGAAGCCATCAACTAAAAGCATCCTATTCCATAGATCATAGAAGACAAAGACAGACAACACAGGGTTTTATTGGGGTAAAAGTAACATTCTCTGCTCATTTAATCTGCTAAGCAGGCGTGTTTGTATCTCCAAAAGATTGGGAGGGAAGGAGGGGACCAGGGACAGAAGGAGGAGGAGCACTCCAGCTTCACGCTAATGTATTGCCTCTCTGCCTCTCTCTCTCTCTCTCTCTCTCTCTCTCTCTCTCTCTCTCTCTCTCTCTCTCTCTCTCTCTCTCTCTCTCTCTCTCTCTCTCTCTCTCTCTCTCTCTCTCTCTCTCTCTCTCTCTCTCTCTCTCTCTCTCTCTCTCTCTCTCTCTCTCTCTCTCTCTCTCTCTCTCTCACCATAATGACACGGACAAATGGATACCCAAGGTGGAACTGGGAGGGAGGAGAGGCAGCAGAGAAAAATAAGAGAGAGAGAGATGGACGCAGCGGTCTAAGGCGCTGCATCTCAGTGGAAGAGGCCTCACTCCAGTCCCTGGTTTGAATCCAGGCTGTATCACATCCGGCCGTGATTGGGAGTCCCATAGGGCTGTGCACAATTGGCCCAGCGTCGTCCGGGTTTGGCCGGGGTAGGCCGTCATTGTAAATAAGTATTTGTTCTTAACTGACCTGCCAAGTTAAATAAAGGTTACACACACACACATTCTCAACCAGGATTTCTCATACTATAGAATGGCGTTTGGGTCTTTGCGTGTTAAATAACAATATCAGAATACGCTTCTTGACCAGTCAGGACCTGAATATGACTGCACATCAAATAATAATTGAACGCGTTCATAATTTTTGTACGTAGTTATTACACATTGATTACACTATCACTCCTATTTCATATATCACAACGATTCATCGATACGTATGCTATGATGAAGTTGTCTCACGCACCTTCAGTGCTGGTCATATAAAAAAGATAGCTCACTCATGGATGCAAACAATGTTCTTCCCCAAAAACATAGAAAAACGACATAATCTGTTTCAGCAGTTATAGTTAGCTAGCTAACTGTATAGCTAGGTGCCATCATCTAAAATAACCCTAATTTATAAGACAGTTTGTATTGGATTATGTGAAGTTAGCCACAATAAGGATTAGCCACAATCGTGGACTTTGCGGTTAGCCTTCAAAATAAAAGTATGTCATTGACAGTGATGCAAATCAATACAAATAGTAGAATTAAGCCATAATTGAATAGATCATGTTAAACGAGGTTGGAAGGTTGTTATATAAAATCAACAAAAGACAAGAATTTGCTAATTTGACAAAAATCTGTTGAAATCACACTGGATGTATTTAGCTTTGGGGGCATACTTATTTCACTGCACAGCCTTACCTATGGTTTGTGGAGCAATGACATGGGGTATCTGTCTCCTCAGTGACATCCAGAGAACATTAGCATCGTAGCTCTTGTTGCGGGACTCTGAAACAACTGTGAATTGAGCCATAATTATTGTCAACCTATGTGTATTGAACACTATTCCAGAGAAAAAGCAATACTGCGTGGATGTTTTGGAGTCTGATAACTCTGAGGAGGATGCTGGGAAAATATATCTTGGGTATTGAGTAGACTGATACCCCATTTCATTGATCCCCAATCCTTAGGTAAAGCTGTACAGTGCAATAGGAATGTCAATACACACAATAGGCTGACTGTGTGAAATCACCTCCCCAGTCACAGTCCCGAGATAAGAGCTAAAACGCTAATATTTGCATAAACTTTTCACAGTTGTGTTCTGTGGGTTTCACCGAGTAGACTGATACCCAATTTCATTGCTTCACATTCCAACCTTGTTTAACGTTATCTAGTCTAAATGTGGCATGATTTAACCAATTGTAACATTCTGCATCACTTTCAAAGAGGTACTTTTATTTCGAAGGCAAACCACAAATTCCACTATTGTGCCTAATCCTTATTGTGGCTAGCTTCACAACACATAACCCGGTCCGGTCGAGCCTCACTTACCAAATGAAGCTAGCTGGCTGCTTATAACGTTAGCTTTGGGCAACAGGGATAAATATTAGCTGGCTAGATATTTATTTTCATGAACTGAAGTTCAATTTCAATAGGCGAACAACAAGTGGCTACCTAGCTAATACTTACTCACAAGGATTCCTAAATCATTGCTAAGAATACTGAAAATGGCTGCAGTTTCTCCTGGTCATTGTTTTCAGGCTGGTTGCATTGGTGCTAGCTCGGTACCAAGCTAAAGCTAGCAACCCCAGAAGTTGCGGTCGAACAAATAATGCTTTATTACCAACACGGTATTGTAAACACATCGTTCATGGCCGGTGTTTGCTTGTTTGCAGACTTTGTTGTACAGCTTTGACAGTGCTACTGATAGTAGTAGTGGTGGTGCTTGGCTTGCACATGCAAATTCAGAACAAACAACATTCTATAATAGAACTGTGTTATTTGGCGTGTCAAATTAAAAGCTTATTTAACACGTCAAATAGTGTTAGACCCAAACGGCGTTCCATAGTATGTCGTTAAGCTAACAGCAGTGAGGCTATTACTGTGTTACTCTGGTAGGGCAACATCTGAAAAATGGCACACTTGGTAATGTTAGTGTGTACCGGTGCTCGACCAGTCACAAAAGTCAATATCACCCACGACAGGGAACGGTTGACTATCAACGGAAATGAATTCCATTATCTTGGCGTTAATGGATTTCGCCTTTGAGATGTCTCGATTACATTTTCTTACTCTTCCAAATGACTGCTCGACTTGTCGACTGCTCGACCCACACAGCAGACATTGTGTGTTAGGTTAGGAATGCTGTGTTGCACGTGTAGAGCAGCATTTTACGTGGCGTCATTACGTCATGTACCTACGTTACATATAGGTATGCACGTTAGCTTTGACATCGGTTTTGCACATCAACCGATACCGATGTTGACATTTTTAGCTAATATTGTCCGATTCCGATATGTTCACCGATATATTGTGCATCCCTCGTCATAGGCTATAGCACAAAGAGCATCCATCCGCACAGTAGGTACAGTACATAGAAGTGCAAACAACGCCAAGCCACGGTGCAAACCCGCATAATGAGTGTGAACGTGAGAATGTGTGCATGTGTGTGTTGTGTCTGAGGATATTGATAGCGGCAAACAAAAGGTACATTATGAGCAGAGCAATTATGCTAAAACAGAGGAAGAGGGGGAGAAGAAAAGGAAAGAAGGAGATGAAAGGAGAAGAGAGGAGGATGGGGATCGGAGAAGAGGAGGCAAAAAGGAAAGGGGGAGAGAGAGAGAGAGAGAGAGAGAGAGAGAGAGAATGACTATGTGCTCACTCCAGCTCTGCTCGTGGATAGAGATTAGTGCAATGGTATGTGCAAGGCAGAGATTGGCCTTATACAATGACTACTGCTTTGTTCTGAACGGCATGAACAGCCA